>NW_011887771.1:1146561-1252882 GCF_000806365.1 Fopius arisanus | reverse complement strand
GGATCAATATTCCATAGAAATTTCAACGTTTGAATAATTCCAATAGCAATCTGTCACCACTCCTTCGATGGATATCTCCTCCATCGACTTATATAAACCCAAAAAAAAGGAAAAATCCAAAAAGAGATAAAGTCACATCTGCGGGCTTCCGTGAAAATTCATTCTTTCTCCTACTATTACACGAAGATGTGGAAAAAGAGAGAGAACCGAGTGGTTGTTACAGACAGACGGTGGCGATAAGAGAAAAAGAATCATGAAATTCGACTGAATTATTCAGTGGTAAATGAAAGTGAGGGTAAAACTGACACCTGAGAACAAGACATGTACCCCACCATTTTATTGCTTTCGTTAATTTTTTTTTCGCCTATTTTTATTTCCAACTTTCCCGTGAAATCGCGCTCAATAAATTTCCCAAGATGGAATTCCCGTGGTTTTGGTGTAAGACATACATCAAAATAAATTCTCGGATAATAGATTCGATGCCCTATCGATTCCGATTGCCATACCAACGAATGCCAAGTTATCCTCCTCGTCTTTACATTATTATCTGTAGAAATCGACAGATTTTGATTCCGTTGCCAAAACAAAATTACAAGAGAGCAACCAACCGGTGGAATATCGATTTCGGTCAACTATCGGCACATACATACGAACGAGATGACTTCCAATGAATCTAGGGTAACTCTAATGCAGGAGTTTTTTTTTAAAGGCTCTTCTTGTAGTCATTAGTGTCGGGTGCTATTTGACTTGATGAAGATTGACGCAATTGGCTACCTCGGAGCCGAGAAAAATAGACGATCTATCGAGTTTTATACCGTCAATGTGTCAGTTATTGCCACTTGTAGCCTGACACAACGAGCTTCTTTACACAACGAAAAAACTTAAGGAATTTATTTTCTAAGTGCTCTAAGAAAATTCCTGAATTTGCATTTTTTTGTCCCTATGCATGGATCGAAGACTTGCATTGTCATGTGCTGAACAAATAGTTTGAGAGGGGAAGATAATCCGAATAAATCAAAAATTTCTACATCTAATAAATGAAATGAACCGACATTTCATTCTGTCCCACCCTCTCCTATATTCGAAAGGTCGATTATTGATCCGGGATTTTTTTTGTCACGAATGTTTGGAGCCCGACGCTCAATTATCAATGTTTTAACGCCGTCTCTAACGCAGGTATTCATTCAGTGAGAAAAACACTGTTCAAACACAGCCGGTGTACATTGGCTCGAGGTAAAAAGAACTGTGGAAATCGGACGCTTTATATATCACTCGTATTTCATCAGCTTTCCAATTATAGAACAGTTATTGCAGTGATTTTGAATATTGAAATTAAAATTTAAATCCCCATAAAATCCCTGCATTTCCGAAACGGTAAATGGCATTGAGAAAAAAAAATATGTCTCTCAATTAAATTTATCAGAGCCAAACAAATTTTTTTGTGGCAAAAGTTTTAATTGCGTTTGTGCAGAGATTATGGACGTTTACTCATGCTGATTAGCAGAAATATTTCTTTTTCTCAGTGCGAATGGAGAATAATAGTCAAACATCCCCCCGGAGAATAAAAAAAAAGTCGAAGATAAGGGAAAAGATTTGATTTAGGGCAAGCAAGAGAACTCTTCCTGAAATTTCTATAATTTCTGTACCTCTGATGGTTTTACTTATATTTTCCGCGGAAAAACCCTTCCCTTTCGATTGCTGAACATTGTCAGGGAATTTTCTAAATATGAATGTCGGCGCGATCACTTCAAAGAGCTGCTGATAAAGACCCTCAGTCGGTAAGAATTTTTACCAACATGAGATGCCATTTTCGTACGTCAGACAGAACAAACGGACCTTTACCGACGATCGTTGAAAATTCCAGAAAATTCAAATTTTTAAAAAGTATGAGTTATACTTGAGTATTTAGCACGAATTTTTTTTCTGAGCTTACTGATCTTCCTAAATATAATGAATTGATTAGACTGCTTTTTAGGGAATTTTCACGTATATCGGCTAAAAGTCCGTGGTGTCATTGAAAGATACTCCAATAAAGCACTCACCGGCGTTGGGTGAACCCCATTTTCACCTCTCGTAACTGGACCTACTTTTTAGATTCCTAATAGTCCCTGTTGAATTCTCTGGAACGTTGATCTGCTCCTGAAGATGCTGATGTAGCTGCTCTGACTCTCAGCTTTTTGCGTCACGTTTGAAGTTGAATCCTCTGGAACGTTCGGCAGAGATTCTGCGTTCACCTCCCGAAGATTCATATGTAGCTGCTTTCATCTTCAACCTTTTGCGTAGGTTCTGAAAACCCATCAATGTTTTCGATTGAGTTTTCAATTTAATTCTCATGACAATGAACAAAAAAATTACTTTTGCCAAGAATATTTTCATCGCCACAATTCAATTAATTCAAATGATTCTCCAACAATTTGTTAGATAATATAAATAATTTCAATGACATGAAGAAACCATCATGTGAATTTAAACTTGATTACTAATAATCTGTTAAAACGAAAATGCAACCAAAATAATTCTGTAATTCTCAATATACTATTTCTGTTCAGAGTGTCTCAAATATTCTGGACATTGACTCACCACTTTCAAAATCCAAACATCGTTCGCCACCTCTCATGTTTATCAACACTCTGGCAATGACGAAAACACGAAATTCTCCGAAATAACACTAGCACTTCACAACATGTAAATCCCGAATAAAATCCATTGTCCTCACGCACTGTACACTTTCACTATTACCACAAACTCATTATTTGCACTGAATTCCCGCACTTTAGGGTGAAAACTCCACTTTTAATTATGAAAAACCGAATGTTTATCCCAGAATTACACACCAGTCGCCATCGGTTGTCCCACTATCACAATTTTCACAGAAACGTGCCATTATTTTCGTATAAGATTGTTGTAACCGTCGTAATACACGAGTACGAACGTTAATTGTATTGGCTAATCGTTACTGTTGATGAATATCGGTTAATTATGCCATTCTTTATCACTATTCTCTTGATTTTATATTTTTTTCACGGACAAAACTCGAGCCGACGCCAACTCCTTTGTCTCCTGCCCCAGACTGACGGCCATTTTGTGCCGATGCCCCCCTCGATGCGCAGGTCGATGCGCAGTGAGCCGACCGATTGCCGCCAGAATGTTTTCGTTGTTCCGTTCGCTGAAATCATTGTCGTCTCATTACAAAATAACAATTATTAACCATCAGAAAGAATTAAATATCACACTATTTATAATTATTTCCTCAATTTTATCTTCATTTCTCCCCAGAAAATGCGTAAAAAGCGGAAATTCTTCCTCGGACACCGAACGAAGGTTTGACATTTATTCGTCGTATTTTCGCGGGAAATGAAGACAAAATTGATAAAACAATAATTAACTCAAAATAATTTGTTTATAATAATGTGGGACGAAGTCAGTCCTGTATAGGTATTTTCCTTGTGAATTGTGAGTGCTAAAGCATGGGTAACTCGGCAAATAAAATGTACAATTTAAAATCAACGTTTCCGTCAATAAATAATTATAAAAGTAGTAATAATGAAAATAACTGAAGAGTAATACCGCCGGATAAATCGCGTGTGCCACCATGTAAATATGTAATAATCAAAAATAATAACTCACTCGTAGTTAGTGTTTGTTCGGAAATAATCGTGGAAATTGTATCCCGCCGGTGAAAAATCTAGTGACTTGTGCTCGTGTGTTTCGTGCCGGTACTGAAACTGAATTCTAACCTCGAATCGTCGATAAACAAAATCGACCAGTTCTCTTCATGCTTGATATCATTCCGTAAGTATTCATCCCTAAAGCCCTCAATAATTCTCCAATAGAAGAAACCCCAGCCTTTGAACTTGCAAGAAAATTCGCAAAATTAATCAATAATCATTTCCTCTCTCCCAAATAAACGAATATCTGCTGACAGTTCAAGATTTTTCCACTCCATGGTCTCCTAAATTAGTAATTGATATGATTTTTTTTTAAATTTGCAGGTCATTGGGGAAATGAGTACCTACGAGGATTTCCTGAAGCTCCACCAGCAGCAGTTGGATTTATCGCAGGTTCCAGAGCTGTTTTGGCAGAAAATCTGGGAGAAGCTGATAAATCAGGTGTTCGATGCAGGTCTGTACTTTAGCATTGCACAAATTGACTACGAGGACACACCAAGGGGTCCCAAAGACCCAGTGTCCAAATTATTCATGTCAGGGGAAAAAGGCATGTCGTGCAAGGATCCTAACAATATATTTTTAATCGATCACGCCTGGACGTACGACGTCAGTACAGCCAGGATTCACCTGAACAAAATGCCAGGTCTGTTGGACCGAATGTGCACGATAATGGGAAACGTGTTGCCCTCTGAATCCAAAGAGGATAGAGTAGAGTTCATCCTTCGAGAGATGTGGAGGTACAATCAATTTTTAACGGTAAATTCGGAGAACATCGAGGAAAGATTACCCCTCTGGTACATAATGGACGAAGTAGGCTCAGCAATTAATCATAGCGACTCTCCAAACTTCCGAGTAATCCCCTTTCTGCACTTAACAGAAGGAATAACTTATTCGCTGTTATTTCCTGTGAATGACGTAGACGTAAACGAAGAAGTGACTAGAGACTTTATTGAAAATCAAACGAATGATTCAAAATTGCGAAAAGCTCTCCTCATACCGTGGATTGATGCAGATTTCAGCAGGGAGGATTTCCTCCAGACTGAGCCAGGGGATGATTATTTCATGAGTGGTAGACGCGAAGAAAGTTTGCCAGTATCTCGAACCCCTGAAAAGGGAATTTTCAATAATTACTCGAATGAGAAGAAACTTAAAGTCTTTACCGAGTACAAGTATGTAAGGGATTACTTAACTGACTCTGCATTTGAGATAACTGATAATGAGGAAGAAGCCGATGTACTATGGTACATGGATCACTTCAAAGATTACGAGACTCTCAGTATAAAATGCCCTCGAGTGTTTGTGAATCAATTTCCCTTTGAGAGCGTTTTAACAGTGAAGGACTTATTATCAATAATCTGCAGACGTAAATGTGGTAGTGAGAAATATGATTCTGAAAGTTTGAGGACATATCCAAAGTGGTTACCAACTACGTACAATCTCAGTGGTGAACTTATTAAGTTTGTATCATACTTTCAAAATCGTGAGATTAAGGAACTCGATAATCACTGGATATGCAAGCCCTGGAACTTGGCAAGGGGCTTAGACATTCATCCAACTAATAATTTGAATCATATACTTCGGCTACCGAGCACCGGCCCCAAAGTTGTTCAGAAGTATGTATCATCTCCGGTACTTTATGATAGGCCAGACGTTGGTAAAGTTAAGTTTGACGTAAGGTACGTGGTACTGCTCAGCTCGGTAAAACCACTTCAAGCTTATGCTTATTCCAACTTCTTCCTGCGTTTCGCTAATCGTCCATTTGCCCTGAATTATTTCGACGTTTACGAGCAACATTTTACTGTTATGAACTATTCGGATGTTGCGCCACTTCATCACGTTAAGTGCAAGGATTTTGTCAATGAGTGGAGTAAAATGTATCCGGACTACGATTGGAATAGAATTGTCGAGCCGAGAATATTGAAAATGCTGGGTGATGTGTTCGAGGGTGCCTGTGCTGAGGAACCGCCCAGGGGAATAGCCCACAATCCTCAGAGCAGAGCTGTTTATGCTGTCGATCTCATGCTGCAGTGGGATGAAAGCGATATACAACCGGTTTTACTGGAGATTAATTTCTGTCCGGATAACAAGAGGGCTTGCGAATATTATCCTGAATTCTACAATGATATTTTCAAGTGCCTGTTCTTAGGAAATGAAAATCCCAGTGTCTTTCACAATTTGTCGACTCTTCAATTCAGTGATAAACATTCAGATGGATGATCATTTAATTTGACAAGGTGTGAAGAAAATTCTCGTGAAGTATGAAATGGCTTATGGTTTATTGCTGAGTAAAAAAAATCATTTTGAAATTGAATATTAAATAGTTTATTATTACGAAAGTGATAGTAATTCATTTTAGGATCTAGTCACATGATAAAATGAGGAATAACTGAAATGGAAAAATTGATGGTTCATCACTCCTTGAGATAGTCTCGAGCGGAGGGGTTTAAAGATAGATGTTAAATACTATTTACCCTGTTCTGTGAGCACTGGCATAACTTCATCATCGTGTACAAATGATTTCATATCTTGTCGTTTATCTTAATTGTTTTTTGCTCATTGCTTCCATTCTATCCACAGTTGTAGTACTCTATTGCTCTTGAATTTTACACAGAATTGAATATTCATATAACGCAATCCCCACATTTTCTATTTCATGATTGTTTCATTCTATAATTTATTCCTATTAAGGTACTCTAGTGATTACTGTCTAACTTTATGATTGGATTGGGAGTAAAAATAAGGGGATAATTGAAGTACCGGAAACAATATTGATAACAAAAACAATCAGCCTCTTCTCTCACTCGTTATTTCTCTCAATGATACTAAATATATTATTCTCTACTCGGATACATTTGATTTTAACGTATAAATTATTCTCTTTCCTCACACTCTAACAGTATGGACGCAAAAAATGTAAAAAAGCGTTTTCTTTAGTTTTTCTGTTACAAACTCACTCATACATGGCTCGATTCACTCATTGATTGTATTATAATTTATTCCTCTCAGACGGCCTCGCTGTCAAGTGATAATAATCAAATTTTCCACCGGAAATTGCTGACGAGAAAGAAACAGGAAGATGTCATTCTCCATGAATTCAAATGAAGATGTTTTTCAAACAAATTCATCATCACAATCACAAATTTTTATTCAAGGAACTACCGCTATGAATCGACCATCGTCGATCATCTTTTATTATATTAAAATTTAAAAATCATATATTAATATTCCTCTTTAAATATGTTTCGATTAAGTACTCTACAACGCGTATGATACAATTTCTCTACAATTCTCGTTATATACAATGCAGCGACTCT
The DNA here is from genome assembly GCF_000806365.1 of Fopius arisanus. Lineage (NCBI taxonomy): Eukaryota > Metazoa > Arthropoda > Insecta > Hymenoptera > Braconidae > Fopius > Fopius arisanus. The sequence goes on along the minus strand of NW_011887771.1, from coordinate 1,245,900 downwards.
CACCTCAAAAATTTCATAAATAATCAATTTACACTATATTTAAAGTACGGTTAGTGTCTGTACAGGACTGATGACACCTTTCTCACTTTATTCATTCACATTTTCCTCGCTCCACGGAAATATCCCCCATCTAATCGAAATAACTTCTAAGTGTACCTACTCGTACACGATAAACAGTCGTTCCTGGCCATCTAGGCCCTACATTTTTAGTATAATGAACGCTTTTGACTCACATAATAACTCATTTATTATTTAAAAACCTTTGGTGCACAAACCTGAGCCTTTCCACAACTCGCAATTAAATGTTCATATATTAAATAGTCTCGTATACCTAAAACTCACTAGAAAAATTATACGAAGCAATGAATTTAGCCATCCGTACGTGGTTTATCACCTTATTCTGCCTCGTTGCTATGACTCACTGATAAAAGACTAGTATTACGACAATATGAAGTCAGCGGAATGGTGCGAATGATGAGAATTCCTGTGTTTCTCTTTACGACTGTAGTTGATATTTGTAATACTGCTTCTTGTTCCATTCGTACCAGTTGTTCCCGATGTGTGATGACTGTATCCGCTGTCACTACCAAAACTGCTGTCCGGTAGTCCCTGGTATAGTCGTCCAGTCGCCATTTGATCGTTATTACGTGACATATAGTAAACTGGCTGTTCGTATTTATCGTCACTGTAGATTCTATCTGCTGGCTGGGCATAAGAATCTGAGTAATCACCATCAACTTGAGTGTAAATTGGCGCTATATTGTCCTGATTGCGGAGATCAAAATACTCGGTAGCATATTGCGAACACTTTGGATAACGCTCACGTGTGGAATTCGCTGAGCGACATTTGTCTTTATTGTTGGTTTTAGTTTGATTTGTGTAGTGATGAAGGGGACCCAGTACAGGTACACTCTCGTAAGGATTCTCGTCTACTCTGACTGGTTGAGTCGCTGGTATTTGCGGCACAAAGTATGGCAGTTTGTGGGCCACCGATGGGACGGATTTCTGTCGTTTACTGGTGCTGGTTCGTGAACCAGCAACACCTGAAAATAAATCAATTGTGTAATTTCATTTGATTTGTCACCAGATCTTCATATAAAAAAAACTCTGTTTCAAGTGGAAAAATGAGTATGACTCTTTTTTTTCCCCCATTACGAGACTACGAGAGTTTTAATTCTTCATCGTTGTTGCTTTTTCCAAAATTAGCATGTTAAATGTGAAATTTAAATTTTAAAAGGGGGCGAGAAAAAAATTAGTTTTGTAAATTACCCGCAACGTTGGGATAGAGTTGAAGGAGTGCGTCGAGCAGCATACCCTCATGAAATTCACCAACATCATTTCCCTTTTCCTTTCTACGTCTGTCTAAGCTTTTAGGACTCTTTCCGCGACGCTCGCGTGATAAACGCGAAGATGTTGGACAGGTACTCCATGTCGGACGGGTTGAGGTGAGGATTTTTGATTCTGATGGCTCACCAAGTGATAACTCATCCTCAGCGAATTCGTCCTCACTCACTGGTTTTGATGCTGCGTGATGACGAGGGTGCGACTGGTGGTAATGATTGAGCCGATTACGCGCGTTCAATTCACTCTCATCGTCTGTATCGTGGTCCCCTAAAAATTGTCAGTGGATGGGTGAGATCAATAATCAATTAGCCAATTGATTACTGATTTTATTGATGAGATTGGGGGAAGGGGAATGATGATGGGGGAGTGGGCGATGCTCACCATTGTTCAGCTCTTCGTACACGGGATTGTAGAGGTCCTGGGATATGTATGGATCGGGTCCAGGACTGCTACATACGAATAGACCTCGGCTACCCTCTTTCACATCGAGCATCTGTTTTCAAACACAAATGAATAAAACTTGAAATCAGAGAGAAATTAAACAAAAAAATAATAATTCATCGTGTCATTCGAAGCTCATTATTTCCATTGGAATTCAGTATCTCTCGGTCTGAATAATTCAATTAGTCGTTGAAAATTCATTGAATATTATACTATCTCCTTGGTAATCTGATATTTCCTATTCAGTTGTGCGAATGGAGGACTCAGTAATGTTTGAAGAAGGAAGTGGTTATTCCGTGATAGCAAATATAACTGAAATGTTCACAGTTAATAATTAATAGGACAGAGAGAAAAAAATTTACAGAAAGAATATCTAATTTATTTCAATCTACTATGAAGTTTTTCTCTTTCTACAGTTCTTTTCTCCACCCGCTCGTAGGTTTTTCCATTTTTCTTTGATACGAGACTGAGAAATATTTACTACGGTATTACATGCATAATTCCACAAGCATATAACCTGAATTAATGTACCCCGGACCTGGAGTAACAATGGTAACGTCAAAAAATGGTGGATTAAAAGGGATGGGATTGTGAAACCGGGTGAATAACCACTCCTTGTCAATTTTTTTTTCCAGCAAAGTAATTTTTATTTTTCATATTTTCTTTTTTGGTTGTGGTTTTGTTTTTGTCAAAAAATTTTGTCCATTATTATTCACTATTGTTATTAGAATTACTACTATTAAAATAAAAGAAATTTCTGTTCATTTATGATTCATACATGCTACATACACTCACTTCAATTGAATTTTTTTTTTGCCAGTCTTCTCTCACTCACATTCTCTAGTCATTAACAATTTAATCATAATGGAGAATCGATAAATGAAGAATAAAACAAAACATGTGAATTATAATTCAATAATAATAATTGTAATAACAATCTGTGACAATTTACAAAATTATAATAATCCTCAAAGGGCGAGGATGAATCATCGATTTGTCAAATGAGTTTTCGATATCAATTATCTTTACTGGATAAAAGTGAAAATTCACCGTATAAAAACATAATAAAATAAAATCAACAATGTTGAAATGATGAGGAATATGGGCTGAGCCTCATTAAAACATAAATAATAAATATTGACTAGTCTCACGTTATCTTACTACAATAAATCCTACTCTACTGTGACATATATACACATAACTCGAAGGAGCTAATGAGGAATGCGACGATATTATTCAATAATTCATAGATAAAAAGGTTGGTAGAAAGGTACAGTGAGGTTACGCGCTAAATTTGAGTGACGATCGTCCAGCGATCCGAGTTGAAACGCAACCTAACTTGGATAAAATACCTAATCGTTAAAGATATGTACTGAAAACCTGACAGTGTTTGTCTATAAAAAATTCCTCATTCACGACGAGAGGGGATTATTCGTGAGGGGGGATGGAGGTTGGGGGGTTATTTTGGCCCTAGTTGATTGTGTCGGCATTAATTCTAATAGAATAGATACAATTGATTGGCTACAGAACCAATGCGACAGCGGGAATAGACAGGACAGAAAGCTGTCATGTTTTTTCGGCATTGAAATACGGTTGCTCTGGTGCACCAAGGAGCTGATGAATTTGCTGTATTGTGCACAATGGACAGACTTCATCGTCTGTAGCATCACCAGTGGCAACACGTTTCGCCCATCCAGGTGCTTTTTTAAAGCCCGTATCAATGTATGAATAACCATCAACATCGAAGTACTCGTATTTCTGATTAGACCCTTGATTACGTACATCTATCCTAGTATCAAATTTATGCCGATTGTCAGTGTCAACGTACGAGTAACCCTCGGAATCTACAGAGGTACGTCTATTGCTCCTCTGGCCATACACTGAATTGCTCTGTTGCTCCATGGTAAATGGCTTCTCAGACGCTAATTGCGGCGTTGGTACACGATTTCTGTGTGTTGGTGTTATAACGTTTGATGATACTGGGGATACAATCTCATTGACACTAGTGTACGCGATTGTTGGTTGTACTGATGCAGTATCAGTTGTACATGAACGTTTATACCGATGACTGTACGATTGTACTGATAGCGATGATGATTCAGAGTTATCTAAATCAACGTTGTAATTACTTTGACTAGTCAATTGGTGGGTATTACTAAGCTGCAACGCGATTACTGGGGCTATTAATGATGGTGTATTAGGCACATATGTTGCTATTGTCTGTGATACACCTTGTGATTTGGCGAGGAGGGCGCGGGGTGTTCTGTAACCACCGAGTATTGCTCTCGACGGTTTTTCATTGACACGCAGCACATAACGTGGATCCCGGTAGTCGAGATAGTCGAGGTGATGGTTTGCTGGTACATTTTCACCATGATGTTTGGCATTTTTTCCGCGTACCTCTATTGTCGGTGGACCACTGTGCACTGATAAGTGATTGTGCAGCTGGTTGTGGGGTGTTGTCTCGGGTAGATCCTCGTACAGTAGACCGCTCCCCGTTGTATTTCCACCTTGAAGTGTTTGACCCTCACCCAGATTACGACGATTAGCTGCTGCTGCTGCTGCTGCTGCTGCCGCTGCCGCTGCTGCTGCACTCTTGCACGGCAACAAACCCTGGACTTTTCTCTTGTGCCTGCAACACATTGAGAAACATTAGGATTTTGTGGGATTTGTTGGGGTCTCAACAAGTGTGAATCACACCGGGGGATTCACTCAATCTAGGGGGTAAATTGGTGATTCAATTTGAGGGGAAGGGGCCAATCGAATTATACACGATTGATTGATGGTTAATAGGAAATTTCCTGGTAATGGCATTCTATGGAAAGCTTGACTCCCGGTTTGAAAGGACTTGAAACGTCTAAACCTGAGAATCCGAGTTTGGCAACAGTCTGGAGAACTAGAAATAGCTTCTATCTCTCTTGTCGCTTGGGGTAATTAGCATAATTCGGTTTCCACAAACTCTCTCAACTTTAGCTTTCGAGTTGACGCCATCCCAGTACTTTTCAATGAATCTTACTTTTTGGCTTGGCTCGCGTCGACCAGTGAGATGGAACCAAGTGTTTTTGAATTCAATTGTATCGCATTCATGAATATTCATATTCATTTTGTTGTTTAATTGAATTTTAGACAGTGGAGATGGGGGAAATTTCGTAATCTCGGTGTATGATGTAACATCGGAGATTTGCGAGATTAAGTTGACTCGATTTTCGAGGACTAATCGATGGACCAAGTTGGAGAGTTTGAGGAGCTGATTTTGAAAGTTTCGAGGAGTTATTCCAGTGGTATTTAGCCCAAGATGGGAATACTTACTTCCAAAATACAACGGAGACAATGGCTGCCATTAATAGTAAGACAACGGCGCATGTGATGATGAGGGCAGTATTCTGTAGCGACGGATTTGTGTGATAGGATGCATCAATCATCTGCAAAAAAGTAAATAAACACAATGGGGAATATTTTTAGATGTTGCTTTTAGTATCTTGAGTGGAGTAATGGATAACAGAAAATAGTGAATAGGGGGTGTCAATGCGACGAGTGAGAATGGCTTGGGAAATATGTGAGTGGAGATTTTTCAATGGGTTTTCACTGTTAACTGAAAATGTAAGTGTTATGTTTTTGATACTTACGGGAATGGCAACGCAGTCCTCGAGTTCTGCTAGGGGTGCCTCAGAGCAGAAAGTACCCTCAGTTAGAAAAGGGGGCCGAGGTGGTGGTGGCAGCCGAAAAACGGGCGGCGGCCCTGAGCACTCCAAGCACTCAGTGCTATCCAGCGTCTCGAGCTCTGCCATCCTCCTCCTCAGCGTTCTACGAAAAATCAGAGAGGAAAAAAAAAATAGCACTATTAGTCTCATTGACGCTAACCATTTATCGTTGAAACGTTACTTCACTCCTCTGCGCCTTATCATCAAGGGTAGTTTATTAACGTCATTCTTTTTTATTTCAAGGAGTTTTTAGAACCCATCAAATTGATTCCCAATATTGTCAATATTAAGGGAGAGCCAATAACGGCGTTTATGCACCCCATTTTTAACGCTAAAGTGCAGGAAAAAAAACACCGATAATCACAAGTGCACGTAGGGAGGCGGAAAAAATATTGAGGCTCGCGTTATTAATTTACCACGTTACTCCCGTTTCATTATCCCTTCGTTCACGCATCGAGAAATTGGGTAAATAACAGCATCAGGCTCTGAGTGATTGAATGAGGCTGACATTCTCCACTCAAATTTTCACCTCAAAAACGTTCCGAAAATGGAATTTACCCTATACCCAGCGTGTGTCACTGTCACCGAATCTCCTTTTTTTTATTTTTGCACGCGAAAACAATACGGATCACACGTATCACAGTGGAAAAAAAAATTCACGAGCAAATTCCCCAGGGTGACGTTTTAATGCGACATATCTCACCTTAAATTGTGATGCTGGACTAAACTGAATTCGCTATAAGCTCATGACTAGTGTCATCCCTTAGGCCGTTGACAACTTATCAAACACAACTGGCAACACAATCATCTCTAGTACATCCCTTTAACTTTCACCAGTGAACATTCACACATCACACCCCATGACACAATTACAATCGTCACGATGATGGCAATCAAACATATCCAGTGGGTGACACTTCACTATTAAAAATCAACTCATCACCACAAAACGCTGATTAAAATTGACAGCAATAATTCCCACGGTGTAGTGGTGAGGCACTCAAGTTGCGGTGATCTCAATTGAGAAAAGTTGAAAACTTTTAATTCACGGTGGAAATAAAATAGTGGAGATTAAAAAAAAAAATTGGTAAAACTTTTTGAAGCTTATAGGTTGAAGGTATTGGGGTCGATGCTGGTATAGCGACGACGCGCGACACACTGTTGCTCTGGTTTTTCGATGTGAACCTCGTCCTCTCCATTCGGCATTCATCCCCCCTACCGTCGGCTTTCTCTTGGTGTTACTCACAGCCCCACCACCACCCTGGATCCGTTGGGTGTCCCTTACCACCAACCCAACGCCAACATCAGTCCCCCCACTATTCCTCGCGCAAACCAACTACTGGGGTACGGTATAACCCCAGGGGTAGGAGAGAGACGGTGAGTGGAAGGATGGATTTATGTACACGAGAAGCCAGAGAAACGCTGCCGGAGAAGGGGGATGGGAATGAAGAGGGGGAGGGAAATCGACCGGGGGTTGCCGGGGTTATACGGAATGAGTTGGAGGAAGAGCCCCGGAGTACGTTCTTCGGAACGTCAACCCACCAAACCCAAGGATGAAAAGCCAGAGAAAAAAAAAAGGGGAGAAATAAAACTCCGCTCTCGGGGTAATAGTGGGGGGATAAATCGTCCGATTTGAAAAAAAAAAGTGATGAGGGAGTGCAGGAGAAAAATTGACTAACGTAAGCCACTCTGTCCCAGATTGAATGGTAAATTTTTACGAGTTTTATGGTTTATGGGGGTATACCTGTGTTTTTTTTTTCCATGCATGTGGAAGACACCCAATATGCTCCGTGAAATGACTTTTTCTGGATTCGAGTGGTGCTGGGGGTGAGGGTTTTAATTAAAACGTCCGCGTTTTATAAGGATTAATTTATGTTTGAGTGGAGGAGAATTGGAGGTTTATCGGATTGAATGTGGGATTTTGAGTTGGAGGGAGGGAAAAAATGGGGGCCAGGAGTTTTCTGGAAATTGATCCCTTCCGTCTTTGGGGGGGGAGGGACACAAATTGGGTAGGATTGAGAGCCAGGGGAAAAAAAGTGGCTGCTCGTGTCTATCTCGACGATCGGATAATAATCGACGAACGGTGAAGTACAATGAGCCTCATAATTAGAATATTGTATAGTGGAATTATGGGGACGTCAGTTGGCACGCGAGCCTATGGGCGGTGAGGGTCAGTTGGCATGATGGACCGTTTTGTTATTTTTCACCGCTGGATGTCGAGGGATGATATCTAAATTATCTTCTTTTCTTGGGGGCTGGGTTTAAAATGCCCCCCCGTTACCTCGGGGATTATTTGGAATCCTTAATATACCGGTTGGATGATGGGTATAAGGTTTAGAGATCGAAGCAGCTTGCTACTGGGGCACGAGATGTCTTAAACACTGGGAGGGCATTCTGTCGTTTTTGGCGAGTGTCTCGAGTTGAAAATCCCCGGAGAGAATACGTCCAGAGGAATGGAGAGGGAACAGAGAGGGAACAGAGAGGGAATAGAGAAGGAATATAGAGAGGAACTGAGAGGAACAGTTGGGCGAGATGCGAGGATAATTGGCGGGCAGGTATGCTGACTGACTCCAACTCCTCCTAACCAACCTCACAAGATTCTCCAACGCTTCAGAGGCCAACTATACTGTTCTAACGTTAACTTTCAAACCGCAACGAATATCCCGGAGCCCCGTGGTGAAAAAAAAAAATCAACCCTCAAATTATTCCGTCAAGTTAAAAATCACCTGTCGTTTTTTCTCTTGTTTTGCCTCGTCCAGTTTTCCGATGGAGTCATTATTTACTGTGGAATTATTTCAGCCTCTTTTTTTTTCCAGAATATCTGTTTTCGAAATCCCATAATGACGACGACTTAATCATTTCCGGGTGAATTTAGATATTTTCAGTGGATAATAGACTGACGGAAAGTCGGAATACTCCCGTGGGTTTAGAGACGTTGGCATCTTATTTGCGAGATTCCACTGGCGCCTTGAAAGAGTTCTCCGAGTTTTTTAAACTTGTAAATTGTTTGAGAGAATTTTTGGAAAATTTCCATCAAATGTAGTTCAACTTTTCAGCGAGGAAATGGCCTCATTCTCACATTTCAACTTTTCGAGTTCTAAATAATGGATATGGGTTTATGATTGAGTTGGTGAAAATCGAAAAAAATGAGATGAAAACATTTCAACTTTTTTAATCTCATTTGTAGGTTTTTTTTTCCGGGGCTTTTACAATCTGCAGTTTCTTTTTCCCCTCTTTTCTTTTATTTTTCAGAACCATTGATTCGCGGGCCCGAGAAAAAAGTGTAAAGTTTTTAGGGCACGTTTTGTTAGTAATGAATAAAGCATTTCCTACGTCATCTACCTGCCGTGTTTTGAAGTACTCTCAAGGGTGCTGAAGGAACAATGGATACGTCATTCTCAGGTGGTAGAATCCTCTCGTCACACCACGCCTCACCGGGGGGGTGGAGACCCTGGGCGCCCTTCTTCCCTCAAAACCCCCCTCTGGGTCGTCCCCATAGGTTTACACTCCAACACTGAGGTTTCGAGTAGAGTGTAGTGTAGTGTAGCTGACGCCGCGCATCACTCTGACACTAACGCGTTCACCCCTAATTTCCATTAGCGCAGAAAGGCCACAGACTCACCGTCACTTACATGTACCATACATTCATATCCCAACGTCAACTCGTTCAGAATTCAACATGATACCGGTAAATCTATTATATTTCATTTCTGTCTCGTATGATTTTCAGAGTTACTCGAGAAACTCATTTTCGGGCTTACAATGGATTTTCAAGTGGTAACGGGTTTATTTTCAAGGGCCACTAATCCAGAGAGGATCTTGGGAGGATGTGCAGAGATTTCTGGAATTTAAGTAGTCGAGTAGTTGTATTTGTTGGAAGGTGTCTCTGTGGTATGGGCTCGTTCATTTTTTTTTACGTTTCGGATTTTATTTTTTTTTTTTACAATTTTTATAGGAGACAAAGGGTGATTTTAGGTGTATTTTCCTCGTAAATGATGATGAAACATTCAGGGATTGGAACGATTCGGAAACCAATTTTTTTTCCACCCCTGCCCCAGCGGTAGATCTACGATCTTCGGGGGAGGAAAGTGACTTTTTTTCGAAAAAAAAAAACGAATATTGTTTTCAACTGATCGCTCATTTCACGCGTATTTATCTCCCTATTAAAACAAAAACTCTTGAATAATAAATTATCGAAACTCCCATAGCGCATACCCCCGAGGAAAACTCGCATTCATCCGCACGAGTTGAATACAATTAATTTCTTTCCCCGTAATTAGACATATGTCTTGCCTCAAGACTGTGGAGTCTACCAACCTCACCCCTAAGCATTTATTTCACTCGAAATTCCTCCAAGGATTCGCATTATAATTAGCGATGTTCATCGTATGAGCCAAAGTTAAGGATTTTAATTAAATTAAACTCGCATCACGTTTCACAAACAAAAAAGCACGTCCACACAATGCCCAGCGATAAAGTATGCCTTTTGTGTTTTAACTAAAATTCTCAAGCACATGTTATTCCATGCATACTAAAAATCATGGAAAATGCATGTCGACGGATAGTATAGTAGCATCAACACTATTATCAGAATAATAACTCCATGTATATTAATTATTCGGGTAATTCTGATACTCTAGTTACAGAATATATGAAGGAGATTTGCGCACTGAAAATTTCAACAAAAGCTGCTCGAACTATACCCATAAAATTTCGAGTTTCTATCCGATCTATCTAATTCACGTGAAAATAACAAGGTTCTCTCAATTTAATAACCTATATCAAATATTTCTAATTGAATCTGCTATATATCCGTGTTTTTCCCCGGAAAGAGAAGTTCTCTGTAATTGCATGAGTTCATAATTAAATAATAATACTGAATTATGAATTAAATGTTATATAACACTTATGGCTTTAGATGAAATCTCCATTTTTGGGAAATTTCAATAACGGTTGGATAATGAATACTTAATCCTGTGAAAAATTAACCTTTTTCTCTCAATCGAAGTAGATATGCAATATTTCAAATAAATCCGTAATTTCACTGTTTTTATTGGATAATAAATGTTAAATTCTCGATTAACATTGCATGAGTTCATAATTTAATTATATAGTATAGATGATTATTGATGGTATCAGGTGGAACCTGTAGAATTTGTTGGGAATTTTCTTGAATGGTTAGAAATAATGAAGAAGATGGAATATCACCGAATCGAGTGCTCTTAATTTTGATAACAACTGTCGTTGCTGCTGTCGCGTTGTATGTCTATAATTAAACTGACAAAGTTTGATGACGGACAAGAGCAGGGAACAATGTGGCCGGTACTCGGGTCTCGCCTCGTTGGCCATATAGTTCCCCAAACCTCTGCAAAACAACAGCTACAACTTATAAAGACGGCTCCGACAATTTTCGTTAGTACACTGGAGTGCATTGCCAGTGACCGGGGGACGCCTTGTACTTTTGTACTTGTACTCGACACACGAATATGGGAAATTCAATTGTGCAAGTCTTCCAAACACTCTTGCCGCCTCGCTGAAGTCATAAAGAATATTCGATTAAAATAAAATGTTGAAAATAAAAAGGAAAATCATAACGGCACAAAATATACTCCATATTACTTTCCACCCGAATGCACTACAGATTTTTATTTTCAAACCTCAACTTACGATTAAACTGTTAAATCGATCTTCACTTTTCCACTTTCCCCCGAACTTTCGATAATTCCCGATATTGGAGGTGAATTTAAGGGGCTGAACTCGACCAATCGAGGTATCGATTCAAAGAATTGCCGTTGAACTGAGGTCTTTTTAATTTGGTTGAGCGACAAGTGAAATTTCAGTCGGGCTTTTCAACATCAAAGATACTTAGAGGATAAAAGCCTTTCGATTAAATTTCCAGTGACCAATCAACTCCACTGAAATCCATAAAAAAACGTAAAAACCTTCAACATTTTTTACCACTGAAAAAAAAAGGGCTGCCACCTGAATTTTTAACGAACCCGTAAAACATAACGTGCACTTTACCAGAATCTACGCGACTTTTTTTTTTCATTTTTTTCTTCGCATGTAAATGCGCATTTAGGGGAGCGATACATATATTCTGAGAATGTCACATAGGCAGGGGGTAATATCTGCCACCATAGGGGTATCATTTTGCTCAGACGTACAGTAACAGTGTGGAGAAGTGGAGGATTACGTAGCCAACCTATTCCCGTCATATTGCCAAGCATCAAATGTATACGTGCTCTATGCACCGATCCGGTGCTTTTGCATTCTTTCTCTCTCATTTGTCATCTTTTGCATTCCACGTCTCTGTGTCACGTGACACCTTTTGTATGGGTAAAAGTATCGGACTAATTCGATGTCATTAATGTTTCAGGTTTGATGCTGGTGAAGGGTCACGTGTGTTCCCTCGGAATTGAAAAATGATCCTTCGTATACGCTCAGTGGGTATGTCATCATGCATGTGCATTACCTATTTATTCCCACGAATTTATTCATTTTTACTTCCCGATGGGAGTTCTGTCATCGTTGAAATTCAAGTTTTTTATTTTCTGGGTTGTGAAAATAAATGATTAAACCGCGAAAAAATAACACAAAAAAACATAACAACAATGTAACATGTTTTTTTTATTGAATTACTCAAACTACGAAATCATATTGATTCATATATCAATATCTAAGTGAGTACGACTCGATGACTCAGTTACACTTTTTATTGGAGAATTTATTCAGTTTTTTTATACATGTTTTTTGGGTTGGTGTTTTTTTTTGTGTTATTATTTATCTGGATTCCTCAGCTATTACAAATTCAGTGGAATTCAAGATTCGATTTTTCTAATGGTTTTTTAATTTCTCGCGTTTAAAACGATTTTATGGAAAAATTTAATGAACGTAAACGATAAGCTTAAAATTCGGTGATAAATTTTATTTTCGGTATAAAGACGCGACGTTCCATTCCGTTAAGATTCGAAATGACGACGAATCCTGGAGCAGTTGATTTATTTCGTATTGCAGAAATGAAACTAGATGAATCAGCTGCAGAACAGGTGAGCCCCAATATCTTCTGGATCAGAAAGAAATGGATATGTTCTCGCAAGTCTCTTTTTTTAAGGGAAGATTGAAAGCTATGAAAGAGGTATCCATAAAAATTTAGCCATCTCGGAAACTCCTTCGTACCTCCCAAAAAACTGATGTCAAAGTGGAATCGAGTCATCTCGTTTTACCACTTCTCTATCGAATTATACTCAGCAGTTTTTAAGAGTGAGGGCTTGAATTCCCTCTAGAATTTTGTAAATTTCGAGATGAGCGATGAAAAATGGAGGGAATGAAAAAACTGGAGGTAATCATTTCGAATGGGGTTTCTAATGTTTCCCCGTGGAAATGAGAACAGTCAGGATTGAATTTCTTTTCTGTTTAACGACTTTTGGATATCTCTATTCCAGAAAATCTCGAGTTTCGTATTTCAGGCAACTAGTATCGATCAAAATGAGAGGATTAAGCCTTGACTTACGACCTTTCTCAATTCCTGAAATAACTCCCACGAACTAATGTTTCCAGGAGTAGAAAATATTTCAATTTTCCGGGATTTTTCTTTCAAATTGTAGGAGAAATAACATCGCCAACAATTTTATTGAATGCCTCGACCTTTCATCTATTTTAAACAATTAAACTTTAGTTAAGAATTCGATATAATGGAGGCTAGGTTTTTAAATAGTTAACGAGTGTCCCTGGTGATGAGTTCATCCAGGGTGTGAGGTCTGCCCCAAAAAAAAGACCCTTTGTCCATGAGGTCGGCCCACGTGTTGGGCTGCTTCAGTCATAAACTGCCTAAGTGTTCTCATTATTCCCGCGACCTGTTACCGGCTCGCATGTTCATGTTAACATCGAAAAGATTTCCAACAAAATTACGCCATTGAAAATTTATCATCTCAATTCCAATGAAGCGCCAGAAAAATCAATGCGCGTCAAAAATTTTCTTGAATTCCAATTTTCAAATAGAGACAGTTTCTTCATCAATTTTTTCTTCTCGAATCGATTTCAGTTACCAATCATTTGTGGTAAAATATGTGGAAACTCAATTATTTCCAAGGAAGCAGTGTGGACGAATTCCTAGAATCGTGGGATTTATACTTTGAGTGAGAAATATTTTTTTAGTCTGTCGATTTTCCGGGCCACGCGACGACAGGGATTAGTCTCAAATTACATTTCCTTCTGGAGAACTTTGAAAGCGTATGGATTTTTCCTGGTGACCAAATTTTTCTCACCCCAGCCAGAGCAATTCATCGATGTTGTCCAACTTTACCCCTTTCCTTAAACCAAAAACAGTTTGCAGTGCCGTAGTTTCACTGTCCCACATAAACGTCCCGTTTCGTCTGGCATGTACCAGTAAATATGTACCTGCGTGTCCACAAGCGTAAAAGTGTTAGACAAATTGCGCTTGCGTGAAACGAATCACACCACATGACATTCAGAACACTATGCGAGAGAAAATTCAATCGATATTCCAAAGCACTAGGTTGGCACGATCCCTGTCCGGTACAACCGGTGCCTTTCCCAATATACATATATGTACAGCATATATACAGATGTCCGATGGCACGAATAGTTGCCCTGTATCTGTTGTTCCATGCAGTTGATATGTGACCAGATTTCCAGAGGTGTAGACACGTAATGCGATTGTAAATTATTTTACATCCTCCCCTTGGACACCATTCACTCTTCCCTATTTTTTATCTATATATATTTAATATATCCCATGGGCAATCGGGGGTGTCGTATCAATCGGTGAATAATGTCAACGAAATGCGGGCTTGAGGGGCAAACCTAGTGTGACTGCCTGAAAAAAGAACTTCCGGAAATCTCTCTCACGTCAAAATACCATTTTTCGTACAATCAAAAACCTGAAGGTTCACTGAGTAGAAGTACATCCATAAAATATGCAGAAAAAAAAATCAATTCGATCGAATGATTTCCAATTGAATATTCAAAAAAAAAACATGTTTAATAATTCATCTGTGGCCCTATCCAAAATAAAAAGACATGATATTTCTCATTGGGTCGCATTCGGATATTTTTAATTACGATTTTTATAATTACGAGCTGTAGCGCACGTTCAATTCCTTATTCCTTTATCTTCGATTTCCGGAATTTCTGAGAAAGGATTTGTTGCGAATTTTCGCACTAGGTGTGCCCCTTAAGACAACAAACAGGAGCTGTCAGTGAAGGAGGAAAAGATTTGAGTGGTTGGTTGGGTATTACACGCCTCTGTTTGGAGTGGTAGTATAATGATAAAGGGGGCAAGAGCCAAAAGCAAGTATTCAGTGACTGCAGCTACACTCCCTATCCCTTTGCCCCTTTCCAACCAACTATTCCGCTCAGTTTCTCCATCCAGGAATACTCACTGAGATAGGGAAAGTCTCTCCCGCGGGGTCAGAAGTATGGGAATGGGGATCAGAACAGCAGAGGGTGAAGTGCTCGTAAAACCGGGTGGCACGTGATTTCCCCCAGGAGAGGGAGAATGCCCTTTTTTTTTTTCTCTGTTCTCTATATATTTTTTCCTCCTCCGCTTTATTCCATCTTTTTTAACACAGCCCCAAACCCCCAAAGTCTGATGCACAACGCAGGTTGCACGCACAATTTATATCAGTTATTGTTGATGTCAAATTGTTGGGAAACGAGTGTACAATTTTATATTATTTCGGGTGAATACAAATTCAAATTTATTCCGCAGAAAGCTGAAGAATATAATTGGATTGCACGGTGGCAGGGAAGGAGGGAGGGGGACAATAGAATGATTCTTCCTCTCCGTTATCCTCATTTTTTTCATTCCGTTTATTTCAGTTGTTTGTTGTTACCGTAGTTGAAATCCGAGAGGATCCAGTCGCAATGAAATTTGGCTGAGGAATTTTTATCCTCGTATTGAGGTAAAAATAGCAATTTTTGTGAATGAGTTTTTATAAATATTACAATTTTTACAGCAATAACAAATGCTGGGAGTAAAAAATCGTTGTGAGACAATAGGTTTGATAAAGGATAAGCTTGACTGCAGCTTTTTTCAGCGCTCATAAAATGAAAAAGAATATAAAATAAAAATGAGAAAAAAGCAATATCAGAAGTACATGGGTATAAAACATTGGATCGGAGTATTGAAATAGTTTGCCAAAATGGGAGAATTGGCAATGATAACAATTGGTATTATCTCGGGGGAAATAATCCAATTAAGCTGTATGAAACCCGTTGAGCTATACTATTGGTCTAAACGAGATTATTTGTGCGTTTTGAGCTGGCATAACTCGTCGGCATTCGATGGAACTTTGGCTTGAGTGTTTCGGCAAAATTTTCGGGTGAAACTGGGTCTCCATCCATAGATATTCACATTATTCCAGCACCGAGTTAAGGGTGAATTCCATGGAATAACAGTTGGTAAACTCGCGGAATATTTATTACGTATTCATGGGGGCATTTATGATATCACTGGATATCAGGACTCCGATGTATGTTAAACTGGGAGTATTCTATGTATGTTGGGGTGATGTTGGGAGAGAGTTGGGCGATGTGCACGCGTCATTGCAGGATGTGACCACATGGCTCCTGTCAATTGCAGCCATGGGTCACACGTCGCCTGCAGCCGACATAATTCGCAACATACCATTTTACCTTCATCCAAAATACTGACAAATATCGACTACAGCCACTACCGCATAATCCGACAAATTCACCCTCTCATGATTCGTATTGCGGCCACCAAAAAGATCCCGCCGAAAAACATATGATTAACGTTGGTAATTCAGGGGGAAGAGGCTATTACCATCTCAAAGAATATGAATAATTCTGGGGTGCATGGATTGGGGAATGGATTCTTTACTGTATTATTTTGTCTGAAAATAGTTCTTGGTATGAAAAAATCTGAAAGCGCCGATTCGCGTGATTAAATTCATGAGTCGAAGAAATATCGGGAGGCGCTAAGCTGCTCACTTATAAAAATATTTATTTATAGCATCAAAGATCTCCGAATTGATAATATTCAGAACCCAATTACACCGTTGGAAAATTACCCTTGAATTTTTTAACAAACAAAACGAGACAAAGTGATACGAAATTTCTGTGAATCTTATCATTGACGAATAAGTTAATTCTTTGAATATTCCAGTAATTCAGAATTTTAATTAAATTCAACCTGATAATTGAAAATTCTAATGACCCTGCGCCCAAATTTCCCAAATTTTTACGAGGAATAATTTTATCAGCAAATCCCTGCCACAAAACGATTTTGTCAACGCGGATATTCCTAAGGATTCAATCTTTTTTTTTTCTGTCTGGCCTCCGAAAATTCGAACGTGCATGTAATGAAGCGTTATGAGTTCACGTATGATTAGGTATGTGATTACATGCAGAGATACCCTATGTATGACCCAGACCGTCACCCCCAGACACTGTAATCAAGTTAAGGTCATTGACAATGGCCATTAAGGATAAGGCGTGTAAGGACACCTTGTGCACATGTCATTTCTGTTTCCTCCGTATGCTCAATACACCGAGTCATAAAGTCAGTTGAAATAAGTCACGCCCTCTGACAATGCGAAGCCACGCGCCATATGTGACCCCACATGGTACTGGCATGATGTTTTCCATCCAGCATGCTCATCACCCTCGACACGCTCATATTATGTACCTGCTCCAGGGGAAAAATATCGGTAAAAGCCTATAACACATGTTTTCCGGTGAATTTTCACTCGTCAATGAAATGCACTCGCTATCTCCACTGATAATTCCGCTGTTTATTCTGCCATATCCCACGGTAACAGACCAATGACCCTTGCAAATACCCAATGAACAAAAAATGGACGATTTATCCCCTGGAATCACCATATTAGATATTCAAATGTTACTGCGTTATTATAAATTTTCCTCTACTATTTCCGCTACATTCCTTATTTTTTACTGGCATTTTTATTTCTCCACTAGAATCGCGGGCATTTCAGTATGAAAAATGGAAAATTTGGTGAAAAAATTCTGTAAATTGTTTTTTTTTTATTTCAAATGAAATTTCAGAAAAAATGTTCAATTTTTTTCTTCAAATTCAATATTCCACCTTTCCAAAATTAATAGTCCAAAACAATGCTAAACTGCCAGAATCCTGAATTCTTCCACTCCAGTCCCGAAATTTCCGTCAATAGTGAAAAAAAAAAATCTATAAAAAACGTGCGCTCCGGCCTTTGATAAATCGTTCGAACATTTATTCCAGATAAACCGTTCCATTTCATGCAGGTATTTACCCAGCGATACAATTCCACTTGATGACGATAAAAACTTTTCAAAGTCCATTGACAGATTTCCGAAAAGCCAGAAATGATAATAACCCCCTTCCACCCCCTCTGTACACAGTTGTAGGGATTATTATTCGAGTTATGTATAACCTCGAGTATTGAAAGCCATCTCTCTGCCTTTGTCTATACACTGGTATCTCTGACTCGTGCTGTGATAAATGTTCCCGACGCGGCAGTTTCCCCAGGTTCTATCGCCCGTCGCACTGCCTGCTATTTTAATATTTTAAACTTGTACCCCCTAAACGCACGATACATCAAAACCAGAGTACTATAAATTACGGTAGTACAGCGCATGCTCACTCAGTGCTGTCCTTATTCACTTGAAGGAGGGACTCGAAATGGCAAAAAAATTGAGGGTAAAAAAAAAATGTATATCACGAGAAGGAAGAGGAGAATGTAAGACAGAAGGGAAGAACAAGAGACCGTTGTACGTACATGTATTCATGTATGTATGGCTTTCTCACTGGATTTTTCTCGGGATTATTGATCTCAGCCGCGTTGCAAAATTCATACTGATGGAGGGTGGAACATGTTTATTTACCACTACACTTACCTTATTGAAATCAATGTTTCCGAATAATGTTTTCCGCTCGAGAATCCAACTTTCTTGCCGTCAATGTGTGGATCTCATTGTTATCGCGTCTTTATCGTATGGGGAAGTCAACTTTGATCGCTCTGAAACATCAGGAGAGGGGATTATTTTAGCTTTTACTCAGAAATTTATTGAATAGAGAAAATAATTTTCGGTGGAAGTACTTTTTTTTTATATTTATTAGCAATTACTTGCGCTCTTCTCGCCCCCATAATAGTCATGTGGGGCATGCGAAAAATGTATTCCATGAAAAAATCTGTGAAGTACATTTATCAAATTTATATAAAAAATTGAATTTACAGCTAGAAACAATATTTTAGTTATAAAAAAAATATTGTGAATTTTGATGGTTTTCATCGAATAATTGAATTGAAAGATCGAATATTTGATTGATTTTTAAATTATTTGCACGGAAAATCGGTGGAAAATTTGATATTTCATTAACGAAATTTGCCACGATTCAGTGGAATTCACGGCTCAATTAAAATTTCGGGGCTTTAGTAGTGAAAATGGAGATAAAATTTTTCAACAGTGCATAAAGTAATTTGGAATAAATATAAAACACGGAGACGTGCTCGGCAGGCGAATGAGTGGAAATCGGATGGGTAGGAAGAGTGGAGAATACATCATTGGCATCAAAGCAATGGACCAATGTATATGCATGATCCCCGGGGTCAGCTGAATACCCTCGAATTACCATAAATACACTGAGAGGAATAGACTAACTGTTTCCACACTTTCTATATCGTCTTACCACATTTCTCCTGCCTCTCTCAACAATTTCTGATAGGGTAGACTTTGTCTGTATCACTCAACCCACGAATAACGATTTCTGCATCTAAAATTCTACATCAAATAGAGACAACAAATTGCCGTAAATTCCCCGTATCAGTCCAGTATCCCTAGGGGATGCTGAGGCCTAAAATAGACATCTATTGATAATTACTGCACATTATTAAAAATTTCTTGAAATTTCAGTGACAAAGTCGTCCGAATTTTCGATTATATTTTGAATTCAATTTCCATTCAAAATGGTCATTCAATTTTTTCTTGATAATGATAATTGATTTTTTATCAAAAACTCGAATTTTCATACTCATCGTGAAAAATTTAACATCAGATACATTCGAATATCACTTTATAGTCAAAAAATTCGAACCATCAATTTGTCATTGAATTTAATAATAATGAAATTATTTAACGGCGTAATTTGAATTGAATAACAATCAAATTGAATTCAAGTGGTAATTTGTTATTGCACCAATTGAAATAAAAACCGGTCTATATTGCCCTTACGATCCTTACTATCCTTACCATTTATCTTCATTTATTATTTAACTAACGATCACTTTGCATTGTCTCAAAATTAACTCGAATAGCGGTGACATTTTTCCGGTTAAAAGATTTTCAAAGACACTAAACTAAGCTAAAAGTGCGGAGTGAATATTCAGGTTAATGCACGGAGCATGTAACAATGTCATTTCTATTATGTAAAAATTCATAGCTGAGGTAGGGCTTTGACTCTGGTGATAATGGGTAAGGGTTTGGGCTCTATCCAGCCATCGACATGGTGGCATATCGGCAAATTCCACGACCAATAATTCAATTCACATCATATATCCATTCCCAGTATCAGTATGGCATACGCTATCGGAAGGCTTGGTCTTCATAAGGATTGACGGGATTGCACTACAACCTGATTTAACCGAAGAGATAACAACCCGAGCACAAAAGCCCCCACACGTGACCTTATTAGATTATTCAATTAAATTGTTTAGAAGAGCTATTGTTCAATTAGTTGGTAAATTTCGGAATTTCCAATGGCATTTCGAGGGGGATAAATATATCGAGGCATCGCGGCTCATTTAGGCTTCATTAGGTTTAATTCCTGATGAAATTATCCAGTCATATATGAATGGAAAGAGAAATTTCTTGATAACTCACTGATTTCAGTTTTCAATAACGCAAGAGTTTGCGTTAAATCGCGGCTGTTCACTAGATTTGTCATTTGTCCTGATAATGAAGAGATTAACTGATTCGTTACTGAAAAACTCTACAGGAATTGTTATAAATTTTAAATGAAATTTTCTAACAGGGTATTGTTATAGAGTCTATATAGACCACGTGAATTTATCAAACTTGCGAGAATAAGTCGGAAACTGATGAGGGGATTCCTGTCAAAAGTTTTTCACACCGAATGCTGTTCCTTCGACTCAATTCAATGTACTTTCTGCAAATAAATAATGGAATAAAGTCCTTTCCCCGGGGGACAGAAAGACCGGGGAATTTTACCGTAAAATTGAAGGAGCTGATAAACGAAATAAAACTCGAATATTAATCGGGGATTTACTTCCATCAACTCGTCCTCAATTCCTTATACCAGTGCTGAAACTGAATATTCTGTTCGCAATGCATTATTTAATTAAGTGGCTTTGGAGAGCTATTGCTAAATTATTTAATGATTTTCGGAATTCGGAACGGCATTTCGAGAGGTTTTCCGGAATAAATATTGTAGCGTGTTCCGGTTCATTAAGGGTTCTCCATTAGGACCATTTGAGTTGAGGTGAAATTATTCAATCATGATATTGTTATAACGCCGATGTAGAGTATATCATTCTTTCGAGAATAGATCGACCTGATGAGGGAATTCCTGTCAAAGATTTTTCGCCCCGAATGTTATTCTTTTGGCTCAATTCGATGTACCATCGACAAGTAAATAAAAGAATGGAGTGCATTCCCTGAGGGCAGAGAAGACAGTAGAATTCCCATATCAAATGAGAAAGAAGTATCTTCTCAAAAATTTTATCGCAAAAGAACTTGAAAAAATCCGTTTCTGTTACGATAAATAATTAATTCCAAAATTCAATTCCTTTAAAAAAAAAAAGCAGATGTAACAAATAGTGCTGCCCTTTTTTCCGCAGACCTTAACTTATCAAGATGATTCTTTTAAATAATTATGGTATGTATAAAAATTGTTTAATTAACAATAGAAAAACATTTTTATACACACTATTATGAAAAAAATGAATATTTATTGTGTCAAGCCTTTACGAAATTTCTACAGACTTCTCCCCAAAACGAAATAATCCTGCAATATTACCAGGGATTGACCCTCAGCTTCAATCCATCGGTGGGAAAAAAAAAATGCAATATTCCGTTGATGTCGCTGCGCGTTTCCACCGATTCCCCACCGAGAATTGGAATGACAGAAGTTCATTAGCGATTACAGTAGGTTTCCCAGTATCGTAAGCACCCATTCGACCATCACATATATAATAGCAGCCGTATATAATATCGCTGAGCAATTCATCGAGTACGTGACCACTTGTTCACGCAGCACAATAACATTTGACTATCACTGACGCCTCTGTAGCCACCCCCCCGACCCCTTATCCACCCCCAGGTGCAACGCTATGCAACATCGATGCAGACAATGCCTTTAATGAAACTCGATCGTGTGAAAGCGCACACGATAGTTGAACCTGGCCTCGAGTTTACCTGCACACGAGCTTTTCAGTGAATTTCGTTTGTGCATGTGACAGAGTTGAGCCCCTGCCCCTGTTTGAAGGGGTTCAACAGGGAGTAGTTGAATTTGCCTGTGCATTGCCCTCCCCCATCACTCATCCCCTTGGTATAGAAAAGTATAGGTGGACCATTGAAATCCGTGAATAGTCAATTGTGAATTGGATTTTGGATAGGAAGACTAACGCAGTGGGTACGAAACGCACTGCTAACCGGTTCGAGTAACTCCTCGTTTGTTGACAATGGCCTTGTTAGGGTACACCCTCACTAATTGCAATGCTTTGATGGAAATCTCCGCGAAAATTGCATCTGCCTAAGCCGATTACGCTGAATCTGCTTGTGACAGTATAACGTCTTCTCTCTCTTCTTCGATGCCACCATTTCTCCCGGATGCAATTCATGCGTGGATTTCAGGGTATATCGGAGTATATCGAACATGTACGGCGGAGTAGTTAACACCCGATATGGAAGCTGATGCGATTACAACTACTCGCGAATTTACGAAAATAATTCCGGGGTTCCAGGTGAACTTTGACAATCCCTTGAAATTACACTGTTCTAAATTCATTGGGATTTCAAAAATAGCTGTATTTTTCATTTTTCATACTCCGAACTTTAATTTGATGTCAGGTTGTATTTATTGGCAAGTGGTAATCCAAGTGCACTTTTTTCTTTTCAAATTTTTTCAAACATTGACACAAGAAATTTAACAAAACCCAATTGTAGTGAAGTTTTCGCTGATAACGGGGAACTGGAGGAACTTAGCAATATTTTTATTAATACCTTTTTTGTAGCTCTCCTGTTTCTCTATAAAAAATATATGGACACCAATTTAGCTATCGCCCTTCAATTTCCAGATAATCATCGAAAACTGACTGAAAAAAATATTAGATTCAATTGATTGATCAACAGATGGAAAATTGCGAATGAAAGTTGTAGAAATTTATTCTCAGTTGAAATTCGTTGATGCGAATAAATGGGGGATAAATAGTCCCTCAAATTTGTCTCTCTGCCGTGAATACATTGACAATTTCCCCTCGGATTTTCCCCCGAGAATCTGAAAAATGTGCGATAAATCGTTTGGAATTCTCCGGCAGTGACAGCGCCTCCCTAACTCGCGAAAATTAATCACCTCGAAATTCCTGATAACTGCGTCTTGATTATCCAAAACCAAGCGATTTAAATCTGCCGAAACCCCAAGACATTTGAAAAAAAGAATCGGCGTTTATTCTTGAAAGATCAAAGAATCTCTCGCGAGAGATTGATATCGTTTAGAGACGCCCTATGCGTCGCAAGCCGTGCGAGCGACGCTCTAGACAACAGCCGACAAACGATAAATAAAGTGGTTTTTGGTATGGGCGGACGTGCAGAATCCCATGGATACATCTCCTTTCCCTTACATCCTCACCTATTTACTCCACAACACTCATCCCTAATGATTCCCGCCATCCTATTTTCGACTGACGCAAATTTTCACCACAATACCCAGCCCTTTCCAGATCTAATGATTCTTCGCCACTAGAATTCCCAACATCTCCTACATTTTATTGTGATTATTTTGTTTCACGAGGATAATAATTGCGTGACGAAAAAATGATGAAAAAAAATCTAGTACTCAGCCCTGACAAAAAATCTGAATGCTTGACACTAGAATATATTGTGCAATGTGCGTCGAAATTCAAAAATTGAATAAAAAAAAAAATTCAGAAACGACAGGTCATCGGCGTAAAATGAGAAATTTCTATAGCGCAATAAGTGGCGCGAAATCTCATTGGTAAATTTAATCAGCGGATCATTCACGGCGAGTGTAGAATCAATTTGAGATTTTGATTAAATCTACTCAGCTAAATCAACCAGGAAGAATGTTGTATCGTATTTTCTCTTCTCTCCTGCCTCACCTTCATTTTAGTTTTTTCTTCTCTTCTCCCTGGTAATCTTCGAAACGTGATTGAGTCGAGAGTCGACTGAATGGTGTTGCTCAGGGTCTATATCTGTAGTTTCCTAACCAATATAACCGAAGAAAGAGCCCAGGAGTTAAGAGGAAACTGGGGAGGAAAAGGGGGGGAATTTACCGAAAAGAAGAGGTGCCATATCGAATGCACCTCGGTTAGAGATTTCGATCAGTCAATGAAAGAGTCTCGAAGGCGTCGTTTTCACTTTTCGACAGTTGATTTTTCCAATTAAAAGGAGAGCATCCCCAACAGATAAACGTTTTATCCCGCAATTCACATTTCTTTGGTCTCCAGTCAATCCAATCATTGTTTGTACACACAATACGTACCGGGATGGATTTAATGAATAGGTAGTGTTGACGAAAGAATTTAATAACTGTATCGATGATTGCGATTCTATATATCGACGTGCGTCACCTATTGAAAAACATTTTAACGGGCGACGATTGCTTTGATTGGAATACCAATGTACAACAAAACGGAGATGTACAATAAACAGAGTTGTTGAGTGACTGCGACCAACGCTTGTTTTTTTGCATTTCAATTGAATGTACAAATAGACCAGAAAGGAGTATGGGGGATACAATAGGACAAACTAGGTGTTGAAGGTTGAAAAAATATTCAGCGAACTGCGTGTGATAAAGTAATGGAATACCAATAGTTTTCTTAATAGGTTTTTTCACCGGTCGTTGAAAATTATTCGAGGCATGATTATGTGGAAAAATAACAAGTTGGGAATAATTGCGTGACGTTATCGCCACGAGAAATTCCGGTTTTCATTATTTTTGCGAAAATTCGAGAGGTTCGGGGGCAAATTGGAATGGGAATGTTATTTTATGGATGAATTTAGTCGGTAATTTTTACTGAATATTTCTCCCCGTGTTATATTCCCGTATTTTAATGACTTTCAAATTCATAAGGATTTGCACTATTTCAGTCGTGATCAAACAAATAGCACGGAGAGTGGAAAGAGAGGATGGTGATGGTTGAAGCAATAACGAAATGCTAAAACGTTTAGCATAGATAATTACACGAGGGAATAATTGTACTCAATGGTACGGGTCGAAAATGCAAACGCGTTTTGAAACGCTTCGTTCCAGTGGTAATCGTAATTCAATGTAATTATCAGTCGACATATCTGTAATCGTTATTTGCCCGTGGGGATGATCAATGGACTATTCAATCTCAATTTGAATTTTACCGAGGAATTAAATATCATAAATTGCAACGGCTCGGGGATTGTGATTCAAAATATTTGGATTCGACGCGAATGATGGATTGTCTTTGGGGGAGTGAAACAAAATATTTTGGTTGAATGACGTTTTCGTGGAATATTCAATACAGAAATGGTGATGCGTTTAAATTCCGATATAATCGACACCAAAATCCAATTCAATCTCTCGTGGAAAAAAAATGCGCATTCTGAAAAATATGTAAATGATATTCGCGTAAATCATATAGCACACAGCTATCAACAAAATAACTCAAATGAAAATGTATATTGAATATCATAGTGGCTCACCTATTTTTCAATTTGCAAAAAATTTTCGTTGCGATTGACAATTCGAATAGACCCCGGAAGAAATATTGCCAAATGTTTTTGGCTGAATATTCCGGATGTTCCGGGTGGTGCCGTTGAAAAATCATAAAAACTCTTAAACCCAGCGACTAAATTATTCAAAATTTGAAAAGTTCCAGCAAAAGAGGTCAAATCCATCTTTCCTCTGTTACTCGCTCGACAAATGCTGCGGCAGTGATACCTCCAGGACTTCTCGTCCCAAAACATTGAGACCGCAGAGTGGCAAACAAATAAAATCCACGAGATCTCTCCCAATAATGACTAAATAATTGTTCCACCGTAAACACGATGCATTGTAACGACGACCCACGCAGAATCCACGGCCATAAACCGAAATAACGAAGAAACATTTTTAATTTCCACTTTCTGAGGTTTAACAACACAAGATGCACACCCATAACATCTCCGAATTCGCAGAAGCGCATGAGTTACTGCAAATTAAATACTACCTCCATTGCTCTTATTTAAAAGAGCTTTTAAAACGGTCTTTCATACATTTTATTGTTAACTACATTCTACCCCGCAGTGAGTGAATTTTAGATTAGATTCTCCGTATCCTCCAACAATTACCTATTCAACTGGGTTTTCTATACGTTACGTGAAAAAGAATCTCTTACGTACTTATATGTTGGCATTCAGGTGGTAATAGTATATCTATGGAGGCACAGAGTGGCGGAGACGATGCGATGGAAGTTACCGTGGGGGTGGGAAAGTGGGTGGAAAAGGGGGTGAAAAGTGGGTGGAAAGGGATAGCTAAAATGGGTAGGTATAGCGTAAATAGCAGCGTCGCGTGAGAAATCCGAGCGATCCTTCTTCCGTCCTATCCAAGAAACTCCCGACGTGACTTGAATATCTCGCTTCACGTACTCCCTTAGGCTCATGGATTATGTTAATGCCACCGTGGCAACGACCAGTCGATAATGTTGTTGGTATAGTTTTATATGAATATTATATGGATGGGTATTATATTGACGACTTAATCATTGTATTCAGTTATTCGGGGAGTGCCGAGGCGATTGACTTCTAGAGTAAATTCCAAAATATTGTCAACCCCCAAAACATAAATTTTCGCTCAAGTTCCAGCAGATTTATATTTTATATTTTCAATATTAATCCGTAGCATCTCGGGTAGTTTATATATTTTGAATGAGCATGTAAATACTTTGTGCCTTCTGCACACCTCAACCGCACATTTTTATTCAATCACAATTGAATGAATTTGGAACATGATAGGCAGGGGAAACTACAATGGATGATAAAAACCTGTAGTCAATTCAATTGAAACTTCTCTCGACAGCCCCAGAATCTCAATATTTGCAGAGTACAAAATCAAAAAATAAAAAGTATAAAAAGATCAAAAAATAAAAAATATAAAAAGATCAAAAAATCGATAAGAGAATTATACATCAGTTAATATCGACAACTAGAGCTGAAAAATACTTACATATGTGAAAAACAACATTTTGTTTAACGAATACATTATCTCTCGGTCGGCGGTGAAATTTGAAAAAATTGCATTTTCGAATTATTTGGGTCGTATAATGGGTGGACATAACATCAGGATAAATTACTCTACAAATATCCCCCTCCCCCTATCTCTTCCCTTTGCGTAATAAAAATAAGTTCGATTTGCTTGGAGGAAATAAGATCCCGGGATTTAGTAAAACGCTAACGAGTAAATTTATTCAAAAATTTCCATTTTAAGGTTTAAAGTTCTTGGGGCTTCGATAAAATCAGAGGCGTCGGGCAACATTGTTCCAGAACCGGAGTTGTTTAGTGGAAAAAAAAAAGAGGTCCTTTCACACTCTGAATGTAGTAGCCACCGGGTACATGGGGCGAGGATGGACCGTGGGAGAAGCTCAGCTGTGCCCAACACACCTGAGGCATTAACATTTTATGGATATATCTTATCGAGAGTTCATACACGCGGTTTAAGGAGAAATCTCCAGTGCTTCTCGCCCATGAGCGCAACTCCCCCCGGACACACCACCACCAGCGCAATCCCGCAGTCTAGACGTCAAAAAGGGAGGAGTAATAATAAAAAAAAAATGGTGGAGAAGAAAAAAAAAGGAATTTAGTTTGCGAGATCAACGTTTTCCTCTCGATATTGTTGGAATTGTTCCCGGAGTCCAAGTGAAGTATCGATCCTCAGAAAAGCGCGTGCTCCGCGGTTAGGCGGCCGTGCGCACACTTGTGCTACGATCTACAATATGAAATTATTATTTTTCCCTTTGGTGGAAACGACAGACGTAGAAGAGCTTTTCATCAATCATCCCGGCAAGTTGTTTGAAATGAATCAGAAGTTGCCGGGTAAAATGAAATTTCTGACTTCATTGACAGTCAAACTTGAGAAGAAACTTTGGATGAAAACGGTAGAAAGGGGGGGAAGAGGGCGGGTGAAAATAAATGCGGGCAGAAAAACCCCGGAATTACGGTTAATTACTCAACTTTGGATAATTATTGTGGAAATAGTTGGCTGGGAAAATTTCGTTTACTGTTACGATCGTTTATAAAAGTTTAATTGCACCGGTGCATGCACCAAGTGGTGATTAATATCGTTCTTGAAATTTCAACTTTGGAGTTCTTATAGATATTTCGAATGAGTGCAGCTGCTCATTCACCGAGTTATATCGGTGCTGTCTTAATTGTCATTTGGAAGGCAATCCACAATCTGTTTGGGGGAACGCGTGAGTTATATTGAATTTGGGTAATCAGAAATTGAGGAAGCGCCACCACAACCGAATTTCTCTCGACGAATATAACTTATGAGAGGTAATTTTCTCTAACTTATTGGAGGCTTGTGAGGGAAGCCTGGCAAGGTATAACTTATTACTGGGTTTACTGGATCTTACGTTCATTCAGGGATTCCCCTGGCATCGAAGTCAATTCAATGAGTGCCGTTTCATCAATTCCTTCGCTTCTTCATCGTCAGCTATACTCTATCTTACAATATTTACCAAAATAATAAAGATAGAAAATCCATAAGATCCATATGATTATCCTTGTGCCATTCCTAATTTTGACTATTCTTCTATATTTAAACAAACAAATAGATGAATCAAATATTGAATAAAAACATCTCCGTATTACTCCGCAGTACCCTAAACAGTAAAGTAAAAATGCCTATTGATTGTCCGATATTTTTTGAAGCCTCGCGAAGCGTCTGCTTGCCAATTTATTGCCAAGATGAATAATTATTTAATGAACATACAAACCCCAGAGTTGTATGAAACGGAGGAAAAGTAACTAAAGTGGTTGGTACGGAGAAACTCTGGTTAAACTGTTTCACGGGATACAAACGCGCAACTGCAAGTTTCCGGACTACAAAGGCTCTTGTCACGAATCTCTGGCTACACAAAGATAGGATGTCGTGCTTAACTTGGAGCACGTTCTAAATGCCGAATTGAGACCAAACTCCAAACCGTACGATAAGCTCCTTACAAAGTTTATATTGTACATCTAACCAATCAAAAATCCGAGGAAAATGCATTGATTCAGGTAGAGCAAAGTTCATCATCATCAGCTCAAGAGTCAAATTTATGTGACACTACACATTTTTAATCTCATCAAATACACTAAAGACCCAATTTAGTGGATATAAAATCATCGGATGGAGTCTCTATTGATTCGATACTCAGCAGAAAGCACCGGGATATTTGAAAACCGTGAATATTCCCAACGGAAACGATACAAGTCGACCCATTTCGCTCCGGTAGACTCCGAGATATCAAAGAGGAGACCTCTCTCCACGGAAAATTATTTCTTTTTACATCTACCAACTAATTCCCCAGCGGTAATTCCAAACACTATAGCTCCCACTTGCTTTTAGCAATCTGCAGATTTTTTAAATCTTGTCATGTGTGTCAGATTTTATACAATAGCCAGCGATGAATAATTTAAAAATTATTGAATAACAACGTAATTTGCGATATATCTGTAATAATTATTGCTTGATATACGCTTTTTATTTAATTTATTTTTAGGATTGCAAATTTGACTGATCATATATTGGATTTACTACTTATTCCTTTTATATTCTTTCGCGATATTTGATATTTTACGATTGAAAGTGTCGGAATTAAAGGGTAAATTATTGCCGCCAGGAGAAATTGAAATCATCGTTGACAAACTGGAGTGGATAAGAAAGCAGAAAAAAATTGGCGAGTCATTGTACCATGAAATTGACTTGGAATGAAAGCTCGAATGTTTAACTGCAGAAATTCTTGGGAGTACTACAATCGCCTCAGAGTGACTCACGCGCTACAACTTCAGTTGTTGAAGGATAAAAAGATTAATGGGATAAAGAATACCGTCAATGTCCTAGTTATTGCCACTTTTGGCCCTTCACGTTCTTCTGAGGATCCAAGAACTATATTTTGTCAATGGGGCGTCACTTTGACGTACCAAGTCGTCACTCCTGAGTGCTTTTAACTATTAACCAATTTCATTTTTTCATTACCTAGCTAAATCGATTTATATAAAGGAAATATAAATTAATAGGATGTCATTTTAATTCCAGACTTTTAAAAATCCTTTTCGAAGATCTGAAAAAGCAAAGAGGAGATATGAATTATAGAAAAAATACTATTGGCCAATTTTTTATAAGGATTACAATACTTTTACAGAATTCTTACAAAAAAGGATTATAATTTTGTTATTTGATTCGATCATTAATTCACCCGGAAAAACCAAATTCTCGTGGATTTTCAATACTAATGAGAAATTAACTGATTATTTTCAATGGAAATCGAATTCAAAGGCATGGAAAATTCAGATGACATTGTCCGCATGGAAAACGATATACATACGAAATATATATTAATTATCGTTCCATATATTACCCATGTATTCGGCATATACCTGATATATGCGTGAAATATATTAGCGGGAAAAAATAGAATATGCCACGTATACCTAACAGATAATTATTGACATATATATTTCTCTCGTAAGGATGGAACTGATATATCCGGGAAATTTCAACAGTATACCGTAAAAATCAAGAAATCAAGAAATCCTGCATGAAAATCCCCTCGTCTTCGGGAACGACCTCATTACCCTCCATTCTTCCCCCCAGGCATGAGCCCCTCATTTCCAGAATCCCAAAGAAGCCCATGAGATAAAATGAAACGTGTGAAGAAGTTCCACCAGAAAAAAAAACAAACACCGAGGGATAAACATTTCGTTCCTCAACAATGCCAGTATGTTCTTTTTTACAACACGAGAAAATGGCCCGCAAGGGTTTCTCAGGCCATCAACGACACGAAACAACGATGCCCTGAGGAAACACAGAGGCAACTAAATTAACTGGTGAATCTCCTCTGGGCTCACGATATACCCAAATACTCTCACCCTCTTCCTCCCTCAGTCCAGCATGAAAATTATTTAGGGATGTACCATGGCGTTTGCCCTCACCCACTTTACCCCTCGGTGGTTTCCTTGACACATTCGTGACACAACAAAATAACTCGTGATACCTTGTTGTGACGCGCTCCGTATTTCTCCGTTTCTACTTCACCTTTTTACTGCTAATAAAATTCTTAATCTACGACGCTTTCTTTCCCTCATGCCCAAAACACTCCTATATTATTTGTCTTTGTCTTCTTTTATTGTTACTCTACGTTCATGCACTGTTTAATATTTTTTTCCTCAAATCTCCGGCCATTTCTAAAGTTTTCTCATCTCGTTTTTCATTTTTTCATTTATTTTCTTTCTCTTGTCGTGTATATTGTCGCTGCTATGCAATTTCATGATTGATAATCAACGGGAATTGTCCCATTTTTTATTCATTTGAATTTAGTTTATTGTTTTTTTTAATTAATTCAACATTTGGGGTATTTTGGGGTTCATTTGGAAAAAAGGCATTTTACATAGAGTCCGTTATCGGTGAATATCTCGGAAATGAAAGGAGATATACAAATTTTTATGGATACCTTTTTTGTAGAACGATGTATCAGGTATAAAAAAGGTTTATATAAAAATTTCGCTAGATCCAATTGTTTAGGAGGTATTCAGCGATAATTGGAACTTTGCTGAACGCACTCGTCTCTGTTTACTAATTCACTTACGCTTTTCAAATTTTTCATTTCATTGATTCTCTTTTTTCCTTCGGTGACTAATAATTACATGAACTTGATAAATTGTCAAAGAGTCGACTGGGATGCCTTGAGTAAAAAAATTCAATCTCTCTGGAATTTAATTTCCATTGAACTCTTCTGCAAAAAATCTTTCATATGCATATGCAAGAATATTTTCACTGAACAAAGAGAGGGATTCTATGTTTCTTGCATGAGACGTTAATTTCATTCTTTGAATCCAGTTATTCGATGACCCAGAATGTTTTTATCTATCTGGCAATTTTGAGGAGAAGTAAACTGTGAAGTACTAAGCGGTTTACCAGCGGGTATTACCTCCCACTCGATTTCCGTCTCAGTTTTCCCATAATTTTGTAAATTCTATGGCGCATTGAAGGCTACAATTAGAGAATATCAAATAAATGATGACAGGAAAATGAATTACAGGAAACAGAAGTACTTGAGATAATTACGAGTCAATAAACTTTGTATGAAACCATTATTATTAATTTTCATCTGCAACGAATTTACATTGCAGCAGTAAATTTAATTAACGATTCTTTTCTCCTTTTATTCTGCATTCAGGGAATCAATTTATTCCTCTTCGAAATTATAATTTCAATTTTTAATGTCCAGTGACGATTGGAACTGAATTTCCAATATTACCAGATTCAATTAAATTTAAATCAGTCTGCTATTTCACGCCATTCATAAAAGTTTCCATTAATTTTAAAAATTCAATAAAATTCTGAATTTTTAGTGTCCGTAATGAATGTTAAATTTTAAATCTCACTATGAGATTTAAAAAAAATTGAACATTAAATTTAATCAGATTAATTAATCACTAATTCTGTCGAAATTGAATAAAACGTTGAAAACCGTCAAGTTCAATTCCAATTTCCATTTTTCCGTACGGAAAAATTCAATAAATCGATCCAACTCAATCAATTATGGAATTGACTAACAAAATTTACACGCCGCTATCATAACATTTCCCAAAAAATGCATACAAATAAAATTTCCTCAACCACTTTTCTCTCATACACGTATCGCTCGGTGCGTCCCACAATTTCTCCCCATTGTTTATTATTTCGTCCATCAAGAAACAGTACGAGCCCAAGAAATACATAAGCAGAGAAGCAAAATAAATACCAAAAGTAAAGAAAAAAAAAAAAAAAACTGGGAAACCGCACAAATGACGACGTTTCGTTTTACCGTGGAGTTGGAACAGCTCCAAAGCTCCGAGTGTTGGCACTCGTAAACGTACGCTCGGGAGATATTTAGTGGGTCGTGTATTTCTAAAATGGAGTATTCACGACGAGTAACCCATTGGATATATAAATTAAACCAAGATGTCACACGTAATTTCAACTTGGATACTGTTAATACGCCATAAATGGACCAATTCCTTGAAATGGATTTTGAGTTAAATCCCGCTACCGGTCTCCACTACATCATCCGGCTTTATTACCGTACGCCGTGGTAAACTCTCGGTGAAGCATGTGTCCGAGGATAAACACGAAAAGTGTCTGCACCCCAGACAAAATCCCCAATATTCCCGTCAAATTCCATTAATCAACACTTACCCAGACTCAAATCAATGACACACGATACATTAACCAGCATGATCAATACAGAATGTCTCCAACGGCCGATTAATCAGTTAAATCGACCTAATCATCCAAAAACGCGAGCACATTCGAATCCACCACTCAAAAGTCCCCGACTCATTAAATCGTCATGCCCTCATCTCGGCTCATCATCACTCAGAATTATCGTCAATGGACCGATAAATAATTGAGGCAAACCGATGGAGTTATGAATATTTAAATATCACGTCGACGAGTTATCGCGTGCTGTGAATCATCATAAATAAAAATACCCGACGAGAAGATACAGTGATAAAATTTTTTTTAACGCTGACTGACGTCCTCATCCTGGATGTTAGGGAGAATTAATGGGTGTTAGACACTAGTTAAAGTGAAAATGGAGAGACATAACGGGAAAATTTCGCGGGTGCACGTTTTGGGATTGGGAACAGGCCCCCGTGAGCCAGCGGATTCTCGACTCGACTGAGAACTTCGGTATCACTCGGCTACAAGTCAACCCCGCGAAAATTCACCGCGCAGACGCACACATAACTCGCGTTATCATAATCATCGTAATTGTTAACTGAAATCGATTGATTGATATTAATGATGGAGCAACATCCGTAATGATCGGTAATTCCTGTTCCTCTGCCCCATCGCCCGCTCCATCTCCCTCACGAGCATGATCCACACACTGACAAAATATTCTAAGCACGCGGGCTAAAATTCCCCATCGCGCCTCATTATCGCAAATAAACGAACGAGTTCTTTGAATCAATAACCCAGTTTTCCCATTGAATCGCTGACTCCTCATCGCCCACTTGAAATTCAAATCTATATCGATCCCCACGTGTTGATGGCGGCTAAATGGCGTAATGAAACGATCGAAAATGATTATATTTCCAAACGCAATTTTCAGGTAATTAGTGAGTCAATTACTTCCAATAGGAGAGCACTGTGTAATTGCTAATTACAGATTCCCATTGATCCGAAAGAAATTTTGCACCTCAAACGGATCGTGGGAATTCGTTGAAATTCTCGGCTAATTCGGGGGATCTACTGGCATTGGTGGATTCTCTTTGATGACACGTAAATAGTGGAAATTATTGATAATTATTTGGGTTAGGAGTTTGATCGGGAGGTGGGTGTTTGATAATGAGGTTATTATTTTGGAACTGAAGGTGTTAGGTGGGGTGGATGGATAAAAGGGTGGCAGACCAACTTTTGGGCTGAAGAGATCGATCGCAAAAGGACGCAAGAGGAATAGGAGAGCGTGGGCTGAGAGGAAGAGACCCTGTGCGCAGCTCCATCGATTATCCCTGCAAGAGAAGCCCTCGCGTTCTTGTCCCTCTCGTATTCTATTCCCCTTCTTACCCTCACACTCACTTTGTGGTGAACTCTCTATCTCACTTCGACTCTCTTTCACTTCTCTCTTTCAACCAAAAGCCCCAACTAAAGCGCTGCCCATTCATTGTGCGTTTTTACACGTTAACTTAATAAATTAGTTGTCACTAACACCAGTGGGTGGAGATCTCGACGTACTGATAAAACACACCGATTCAATTACAATTGATGCTGTTATTAATGCGAAAATCCAGTTCCGGAAGGGGATTTTTTTTTATTTTGCAATATTTTTTAATATCAATATTCGACTCACGCAATTTATCCATATTTTTATTAAATACTTTTCCATGGACGATCTTTCGATATTAATTATGAGTATTATCTTTATGAATTTTTAATTCATAACGATTTGATTTGATTTTTACTTGTCTTGACACTTTCACCATTGGAATTGCAGGTGGAAATGTAACAAATTTCTAATTCTGTAAAACGCTGAGGTAGAACAGATCTTGAGTGAAGATTAATAAATAATATGGAATTGCCAAAGTAAATCTCCGAGCCGTCGATCTCTGAAATGCAACGACAATGTTTGCACTCGAAAGAGTAACTTCCTCCTAACAAAATAAATCCAACTCTCCCAAGTGATACGTTCCTCGCATACGGCCTCCGCGCAATAAATAAAATTCCACGTGACGATAGTTGATATACGATACGAGTACCAAGGGGGGGCTTTCCGGGGGGATAATATTTAATTTCTTGCACGACTGACTTCTCCGGCTCACTTGCCCCAAGTCCCCATGGCCAGTTGCTACCATTTTTCCTGACTTCCCCTTCGCCTGGAGAACAACAGTCATCGAATAAACATGAGAATACACCCCCATAAATTTTTAATAATCCTTCTTTATTACCCTTCCCCCCAACCCCCTCGTAATTAACTCCAATTTGTTTTTCCCTCGCACGCAAAAAACTGTTGAACAATTAATTTATTTATTTCAGCTAGGCGGAATATTCAATAATAATACTACACCTCAAAATATTCGAAAATAGGAAATACGCTCGAAAAATGTTACAAGTCAAGATGAAGATCGATATAACGATATCATTATATTATTTATTGAAATTATTATTACGCCCAATTAATTAACCAACTGTATTTTCCTGAAATTATTATTTGACTTGCGATATATTTACCCTTGGGACAATCCCCCAGGGATTTATCGACACCCGCCCACTCGGTAATTGATTTTTTAAAGTTCATTCAACTCGAAGAAGTAGGCGACTGAATAGACGACGATATCACCACCGAAGACCGTGTGTTGGTTTTAGATAAGACCCCACCACCCCACGGTCCCCGATTCTTACGAACAATTGTAGATTATACATTAGGTACATGTGTCACGTGCATGTATATTGGTACGGCCAGAAGGGATATGCACATTATGTATCACATTTGACCAAAATGCATGTGTGTACAGTGGCGCTTATTATACCCTCTAGTACATAGATGTGTACATAAGCAGGAGTGGGTGGGTGGGGGGTGGGGGGGTGCCTGAATACGAAGCAGGTCCGATGGTAGTGGGTGACCCCTCGGTTTACCATAACTGAATATTGATAGACACTAGCCGCAGCGGTCTCCTCCACCAGAACCATCAGGAATCAATGCGCGGATCCAATCAATTGGCATCTTCAATTTTAACCCCAATATAGGGAGATTAATACCTGTACAGAACCACCCCGTTATTACGCCTTTAATGGAATATCGAGGAAGCCACCATTTTTTTTTATTATTGAGATAATCCTACTGACTGGTTTACGCGTCATTCTCGGTATGCTTTAGGAGTTTTCCACAAAAAATTACGTTGGACTTCCGTAATTCTCCCGTGAAATGACTTTTCGTGGAAAATTATGCAACGGTTGTGGATTTTTACGGGTGCGTCGCGAAATTTTCCGGTGAGGCCACTGAAAATTACCCGACACTCATAAAATTTCAGGTTTGTTTCACATTTTTCTTTCTGCGGAATGGAATTGCACATTTTTTTGTCAATTTTTCTCTGTGAAAATTCAAAAATTGAGACATTTAGTTCCTAGTTGTCAGGCGTAATAATGACAATATCAATTTGCAAGAATTATCTAATGGCTTACGATTTCCAGTGAAAATAACGGATTGAAGAGTCGTTCTTCTGTCTGTTAATTGGAGAAAAATTTACTCAACACCTAGAATTTTCTCTGAAAAATTGCTCTCAGTTTGCAATAATTCCGTCAGTTTACAATGATTGACAATTCGGGAATGTCAACCTGCCACGAAAAACCACAAAAACTCAATGGCTGAATCCAATCACCGTACATCTTTAATTTCAATCCCACTACAGCAGAATAATCCGTGGATAAAACCGCATTATCATCCCTAGAATGGAATATCGAGTGGTCAGAGGGTAAATGACACATTCTTTTTTTCCTTCATTTAAAAATCGGTCCATTCAGGGAGTGAATATGGATTTTGTTCGCCGAGGGGGAACGTCAAATAATTGAGACGAAAAAGAGACTAACGAATCAATGACTGCATGATCCTTCTCCAATCATATCCCACTAATTTATTCAGAATGAAAGATGGAATAATCCCCGTGTCCTTCCCTTTAAACACGGGATAATGAAAAAATATCGGCCACATTATGAATTCATAATTGAATTCAACCAGAAGATCCCAAGTTGACACCCGAGAATCCCAAAATTCCATTAGAATCATTAAAAATTAGTCCTATCAATGAACATCTCTCACTCTCCCCGTGAATTAATGATCTACAGTTATTATTACCACTTCTCTCGGTAAAATATCCAGAGAGTTCATTGCAATTCGAATGAGCAATTCGAAATAATCAGACGATAAATGATGGTCAATTGGTCTTTTTGAAATAATCGGTGCATAGGACGAGGATAAATTCAACAGGATGATTGAATAATTGATATCGGTAAACAGGATAATGCGAATTATCAATGATTTCATGATTCCATTGAGAATAACACCATTCACTGATTTATTCGAAATAGAACAACCAATAATTCATGTCGTTTCGATTTACGCCAATATTGGAATAGTTTTCGGATAACTAGTAAAATTGTTTCAATCCCGCGATTCCGTGATTTAATATCGGAGAAATAATTAGGATTATTGCAAATATCTATGATATTTCTCGTGCTGATTATTTCTATGCAATTCCAATTCATTTTTTTCTTATATTTACTGTAGAGTCTGTCGTTGAATTTTTTTTTAGTAAGAAGCATCCGAAAAATTTATAATTTGGATAATCTTTTTACATACATGTAAAATAATTTTACACAGATTATTATAGTCACGGTATTCGTTCTGATTATTGCATAATCCCATTCACTCATTGAGGTTAAACTGAATGTGGAATAATTCTGATAATACGAATGGATGATAGAGAATTATATTCCACCAAGAATAGGAGAGTACGTTTTGAATTCAATCGTATTGGGAGATTACCGTGTTTTAATAATCCATGATGTCGAAAATCCATGAACATCGAGAGTAAATGGGCAAATGGTATTAACTGACGTTCTTCACTCTGACCCAGATACGTAAATTGATCATCAGGCTATCCAGATGATTGTCGAGCATTTCCGTTTTCAAGAAATTCATGTCGAGCCCATCCAGACGAAAATAGCTTTTCATTAAAAATCTAAGTATTATCATTATTGAGCGCAACACTGCGAGCATGTACTCGTTTTATTTATCTATTCGGAATTCAGTTAAAAAATTGACTAGAGGGGCTACATTTTGTCCAAAATTTATTTTCAAATTTTTCTTTGTGGAATTGAAATTCATTTGCATTTGCGTATTTAGTCACAGAGTGGGAAATAATCCCGATAATGTGAATTTATTGCTATGACCAAGACCTGATGCGAGTGATACCAAATATATACTAGTTTGCTGAATCTTTCAATAGGATTAGGAGGATGGGTCCAGATTATAATCTGTATCGCTCGGCCTAATCCTGTTGAAAGATTATCGTAGCTTAATTCCTCGTAATATGGCCCAGGACAATTTGGACGGACTTATCATGTTTCACCACAAAACATCGATATACGGTTCATACAAGAATGAAATTTATAATTATATTTTCAAAATAATTCACCCATACTGTAACGAAAGTCTATAAGTAATCTCGAGTTCAATCAAATTAAAAATTTGGAAATATTCAAATATTTATATTAATTTTTCAAATGGAATTTTATTAACGGAAGTGAATGTATTTGTTATGTACTCCTGTCGTAAGGAAACATAATATAAAGGAAACAATTTTTTTAGGGGAAAATTCGATAGAGAACTTACAATTTGTAAAATCATGTTGCAGACATTATAACTCCGAACCCTGAAATAATTGCTTACTCGTATTCACTCATTCATTCAGAGCTGAAGGATAAATTCGAATTATGAGAATTCATCCCAATTCCGAAAACTTGGTGCGGATGATACCAAACAAAAATCTGCCCAGATGAATCCGTATGGGACTGTCCAAAGAAGAAAATAGGACACTTTACACATTCTATATTTAATCGCATTAAAGGATTACCATGTTTTAATACCCCATAATGTCAAAACTTTCCTGCAAAATCCATCGGGATTATAATATCAACTGTCCATGGTATTCACCGAAGAATGGTTTTAATTTTCTCTCTGGTATGGAAATAAAAACTTTGAAAAAAAATTTTTTGACAACTTCTTTTGACGGAATATTGACACTCGTCGACATGATCACTATAAACGCTTTTCAATGCCATTCGCCACCGAACAATGATTTTCGACCGCTGGAATAGCCCGAGGATTTGCCCCAATGCTTTTCATGGAGGAGAGGAGAGGAAAAAAAAAGAGAGAAAAAAATCTATAACACCCCATTTGCTCCCCTAGCAGACGGAGGCGCTTGGGGTGAATGCCACATTTGAGAAATGCCGTGTTCAAAGGAAGACTATTTTCAGACATTTGAAATATAGGACAGGTTATAGGATACAATCACATACTCCGGATTTTTCACCTTTTCTCTCGGGAAATTGAACCGCGCGCGTCATTTTTATTGGCGATCGTAATGAGGGGTAACTATGAAAAACAACTCATGCAGAAAAATTGACGGTTACAAATTCTTTCATCAAAAAAAAAAGTTATATAAAATAAGATATCAATTCCAATACGAAATCCATATATTTTATATTATATATATAATGTAATATAAAAAAGATAACTAATGCATTGATTTCAGTTAGTAGAAAATGAAATTAAAAAATTCAAAAGAAAAGTAACATAAATTAACAATATTTATGAAATCACCCTGTTGAACAAACCCATATTTCCATATTTCCCGCATCTTTATATTTTTTTCCCGATGCTTCCTTGCGGTGAAAATATAAAGAAGCAATCGGAAAATCATGTTCGGCGGCAAAATCTATGTTCCGAGAAATCCAATATAAAAGTAATAAACAACCCATTGAAACTATATTCATTAGGTTGAAAATATCTCTCAAGGTCTCGACATACTCCCACGGATGTCCTTTGAGTATGCGCCTCCATAATAAACGTCAAAGAGATAGACACGAGACGGAATTAGTGCCCCGGGGTAAAAGATGAAAGCGAATAGCCAGAAATGAAGCTACGGAAAATGAATGAGGACGGAAAAGAGATGGGGAACTACTAGTACAAGTTGGATAGTGAATAGACGAGACGAAGTACTTTCCGAAAAGTGTCGCATAATCGTCTGCAACTGTGTGCTCACTCTGTTGTACCTTAAATACATATTTTGCATAAGTTTTCCCCCGGATTTTCCCGAGTAGTCTTTCATCTCGCAACTTTTCTCGAGATCACTTTTGTCTCATTCGACGGCTCCTTAACCGTTGAAAGAGGGTCAAGGTAATCTCCAGATTCAATAAGAAATAAAATATTCGTCTTGATTAAATTTTGTAAAAGAAGAAACAGCGGTAGAATAATTTTTCGAATGTGTCTCGTGATTCTTCCTCTCGCGCTCATTCTTTGACTGAAAATCCATCACCGCGGAAATATTTTGATTGCTTTTAGAGACAAGAACAAAAATTCAGTCTTACAGATTTCCTGCAATCATTACTGATTATATTTATTTCCAATCATTTCCAATGATTTATGCGTTTTTTCGATTTTTTATTACGGAATCCCCAATTCTGTGGTCATAGTGCATCCGGATCAGCCCCAATTAACGATGAATATCTCCTAAACAAATGGAGATAACTAAATTTTGATATGAATCTTTTTTGTAGTCCACATATTACTCTGCAAAAAAGATATTTATGAAAATTTTTCTATCTCCATTCATTCACGAGATAGTCAACGATAATTGAATCAATGTGAAATGCATTTATCCTAGGTTCTCCAATTCCCGAAATTTACGTACCCAGAAATCATATAAATTCCCTAGTTACCATAATTCCATAACTCCATAACTTCCAATATGATTTTCAAAAATATCCATCCCTTTTTCATTCCCTCCGGAGTTTCCAGGGAATTAGAAAGCAGCTGAAACCTACCCCCATAATCGACGAAAACCACCGGATATCTTTAATAACAACTCTGTAATAACGAGTATCAATGTTAAACGACTTTACTGTAGACCCACCCACTCGACGGGCCTTTGTAACGTCTTTCTACCCATCCACGTACCAAAAAAATCTTTGTATTCCATGACAGAGCTGAATTTAGCCAGAGTTTTCCATGTAGAGACATCTGCCCAACATCAGGCGCCCGTCGATAGGAGGTGGAGCACTTTTTTTTTATCCGGTACTCCTCCCCTTTCCTTTATTTATTTCTCCACCTCCTATCCCTATAAATTTTATTCACACCAGCATTACCTACATGGCCACAACGTTCACCGCCCCCTTTTCAGAATTACGTGGAATACCAAAATGTCTGTCATACCGGGTGCACCCTAATTTGTAAAGAATATGTGGATAAAAAAAGATGAGGCGAACTCGTGCCAGTGACATTGTGGTTGATTTCATTTTTCCGGGGAATGATTGATTGATACATTGGCTCGCTTTGTCCTCCTTTTTTTTTATGGGACATACGCGGCTGGATGGCAAACTATGGACAATAACAAAATGTCAACGATCGTAACACCAGAATTCAATGGTGTATACATATTTGTATTTGGTCGCAATGTTTGGCTTGGGTTTCTGCCTTTTTATCGAGATAATTCACTCCGACTTATGCTGGTGTCATTATGACATTCCGTGAAGATGCACTCACCCTCAGCAAATATTAATCGAAATATATATTAATTATCCACAAATATATTCCGGCAAAAATGCAACATGTCACATACGTGTTACATATAATTGCATATATATTTTTTGCGAGAAAAATTATGAAAGCTGATACTCAGAAGATATCCAGGGTAGTATGTCGAGAGCTTGAGAGATATTTAATTAATCTGGTATGAGTGGTTTTTTATTGCTTTTATATTGGTTTTCCATAATATAGATTTTTCCCCGTACGTGATACCATCGCGAATAATATTTTTCAGGAATTTTTAACAACATGAAATTTGAACAATTTAATCGGTTATTAAGAAAAATCAATGGAGTTCGAAATTTATTGACGGCCATTTATTTTAATTTGGCTGTCGGGGGGAAAATGGTAGGCAATAAATTTTGATATTAATTAATTGTGTTAATTTATTGTATCCTGCACCGAAATAAGCTGATCTCGTCGTGATTGAAAGAAAACACATGTTCATCACCTCGGAGGGCCCGAAACTGGTGTAATCAATTCCATTGACGCGAACTAATGACCTGTTTTAATCCCCACTCAGTAGTTCCTCTCCGCTTTCAATGAATCGGAATTCCCGTAAGTGGGCAATATGTTTCCTACCCCATCAGTGCTCATTATGTCTTCCAGCGGTCTTTCCTAAGCGGAAGGAACACATGGTTGACACGAAAAATGAATACTTTCTCGCAAACGCCCTGTCGACACGTGGTGTCGAGTTATCCAACCTTCCACGATACTTCCTGAGGACTTGTATACATTTCCACCCGTCGAGTTATTAAAAAAAACTTATGGGAGAGGGTGGTTCGACTAAGAGGAAGTACCAGTTTTACATTTTTTTTTTCAGTTGAGTGTAAAAAAAAATTTTCTCACCACAGCCCCAGGGGGTGATCTAGGATCCTGGTGGGAGAAAAGTGACTTTTTTGCTACATCGAATTATCCTTCAACCAACAGTTTATTTCGAATATCCTCACCTCCTAAATAATAAGAAAATTGCAAAAATCGGGAAAAACAGAGAGAAATTTTTTTTCTCAGTCTTTTTTCCATTTTTGGGGAAGGAATGGGAGTTTTCTTTAGATCGATTTTCGTCATTGATTAATTAGAGAAAATGAATAAATCAATAATCTAGTTAACGTCCAGTGGTAAATCGAGTGGAATGAATAATTGCACCCTGTCATCGAATCCTAAATAAGCGGAGAGAATCTTCGAGCTGTCGGTGGAAAATGGAAAATGATGTGGAAAATCGGGTGAGGCTTATTGCCTGGTGATCGGTGTAGCCACACCCTCCGATGATCTGAAACAACACGATTCTCTAGCTGCTGCTCATTGGTGATGATTGACGCAGCTGATGACAGCCAGGAGCCACGTGTTCCCAGGAAGTTATGGTGTCCCCAGGAATCATGACGTACAACCACCTGCACTCCCTTGGGTTGCAGCCGGAATATCCCTCCAGCTTTCAGGAATCTGTAACTCGAGGAATCTTTCTGACACATTGGGGAACTCGACGGATCTTATTTCACGATGCCTCAACGACGGAAGCACAAGAAATACAGCCACCAACTCGAATT
Source organism: Fopius arisanus (assembly GCF_000806365.1). Lineage (NCBI taxonomy): Eukaryota > Metazoa > Arthropoda > Insecta > Hymenoptera > Braconidae > Fopius > Fopius arisanus. Next base: position 1,202,565 of record NW_011887771.1, on the reverse strand, counting down.
TCGCATTTTGTTTATCTTCCTCCTAAGGGAATAGACCCAGGACGACACATATGCCGTGTCTCCTACAGAGACAAATTATCGTTACGTTCTTATGATATTTCGTGGGGACGAATGAAATGGGTATAAGGCCGAGGGAAAATTTTTCGTCATTCCCTGGAGTAATTTCAGTTTTTTGTCACGTGGAGACAAGTCAGCGTCTCGAATTGGCGAGGGACTGTTGAAATTAGTGAAGCCTTTGGCCTTGTTTTTATCGCCCCTTCATGTTTACCGACTCGGAAAGTCATTTATCTATGGTAATCCTCACGAAAAATATGGCAACAGAAATATGTATCAATTATATCCGCATTTATATCGAATATATTTTCGCAAAATCCCATTATCTACAATTTATCTCGGATTTCTGTACGTCGAGACGAAATTGAGAAAAATTCGCATTTTCATTTATTTACCACATGAAACAATACGTATTTTTACAAGTATATATTTTGTTAATATTTTGCATTATGAACATTTTTAAACAAATATTATCTAATTTAATATACACAATGATAAATTCATGAAAAATAATCGCAATATAATTCCGTAATATTTCTCTCGTTAAATTCCACAAACTATTAAAATATTGTAATATTTGTGAATTGTTTAAAAATTTCCCAAAAATCGACGAAAATATTCATAACGATATTTTGAGTTAGATAGAATTTCCTCATGACTGTTCTTGAATTTTCGAGCGGTTGCTTATTATTTCCCCCGTCATACAACCCGAAGGCGAAGTTTATTGATAGTTTGAATTATATTCAGATGCCTTCTGCCTCTGCCTTCCAACTTCTATTTCGACTGAGGTATCAAAGGACTATGTAATAGACATCGAGAATTATGCATCGAGTATTACATAATTTTTACTAAGACAGATATTTTCAAAAACTCCACATTTGTGCCACAATTATTTGTATTCATTACCAACAGGTTGTAACATCTTCTCCTGAATTTCCTCAAGTTTCCGGATTTCAAGTGCATTATTATTTCATAATTGAAACTTTAATTGTTCCTAAAAAAATTATCATGTGTTCTCCAATCATTATTACGAATTACCAAAAGATTACTCCCAAAAATTTCCCCTCAATCTCCACAATTATGAGAATTACCAGTGGATGATTTTCCAATGATTCAAACGCTATTTATTCCAATTACTATTCTCTCCGAGCAATAGCCGATTTGTTTCAACCCGAGCAAAACAATATTTACTGGATAGCGTAAAAAAAATGGCTCGTCCTGGAATTTATGTTCCTAATAATGGTTCGACTGGCCCGTAATATCGACTAAGAGCCCCGTAAATACTCTAGTACCCCGGACTTACTATTATATTGGTAGAATGTCGATTACGAGTCAGAGTCGTACAAAAGAAAATTTCGACAGGTTACTTTTTTTTTTCTTTTTTATTCCCAGAGCATTACAGTAGCCCATAGCTGTGGGACGAATGGCCCCCTGTGGATTATTGGTATGTTCAGCACCTTTTCCTATTCTCTCTGTTCCATTGGTTTAACACTCAGTACGGCCTTCCATTGGTGGGGCCAAGGTACGTTTCGCTTTTTAAAATTTACGATCCCCCCGACAACCAGAGTAACATTATTGAGTTTACTTCCGAAAAGTTCGCATTCTACCAGACATTTCCAATCGGTTACGCCTAAATACCCGGGGTGTCCGTGAGAAATTTTCCACTTCCCGTTTTACGCAGGAAAAAGGCATTAGTCCCTCTCGTTTATCACTGAGAGATTCATCTTAAAGTTTTAACGCCCCCTCAAAGTATTTTTCCCTCATTTGTTTCATTTTTTTTTTTCTATTTTTTATTTACCCCCTGATACTTTAACACCGAGCTAAATTATTTTCATCCTTTTATTTATATTTGTATTATTCTACCTGAGAATTACTTCGTACTGTAATAATTTCACTCGCTGTTTAGATTATCCCGCCCTCTCGTGATACGAAAACTTTTCAGCTAGCGACTTTTGTGTAATGAAAAAATACGGTAAATAAACTGGGGGAGAGAAAAATAACCAGCGGTACATTGTGTATTGCACATAATTTTTCATTTCTATCTTTGCGCGGTGGACGAAAAACTACTTTGCACATAAATTTGTGGGTGTATCGTTTTTTTTTTCTCAGAGTTCACATTTATTTCGGGTGAAAACTTCGACGCCTGGTGTACGTGGCTCGATTACCCAGTGGGAATTCGATGGAAAACTTGGAATCTGTATGTTATGGACAAACGATTTAAGACGTACGAAATTGTTCTAACGTTTTATCAATTAAACTCGGGGTCTTCTTCACTCTTGGAGATTTACGTGCGAACATTAGCTGAAACATTCTCGAAGATTTTCGAGTGGTTTACGTCCCTTTGGGAATTAATGCCTGGGAAATTTTTGGGAATCAACAGTTTTTTAGGATGATGCAAGTGAGAAAAAGTGGACAAATAATCGGCACCGTTATTTTGTCGAAGAGACGTATTTGTTTAGGGTCAGAGTAAATTCTCAAACTCTCTCCGCGCTCCAACACTTTTAATCATCTAGGTAAATTTATCGTTCAATTAGATACCTCGAATTTTTAGTCTCGAAATATTTCGTTCCGAAATTTGTGGCCTAAAAATACCTCCAGAAAGATTCTCTTATGAAGTGGAAAAAAGTGGTAAAAAGTGATAAGTGCATTTTCTTCAAGTCCAGTTCATACCCATCACCTCAGCTATAAACATTGAAAAAAACATATCCATTTTTTAGCATTAATATTTTCTCTAAAAAATATGAGAGCTACAAAAAAGTCATTTAAAAAAACTAGAGATATGATAAAATATCGATTTTATCATATCTCCCGCCCATGCAGATTCACTTCAACTTCTACATCAGACGTTCCGTATGAAAATTGAATTTAGACATTAAAAACAATTTTTTTTCTCCAACAGTGTTGAATAGACCCCTCAAAATAAAAGACATAAAGATGAAAGTGATGCCGCGAGGTGAAAGAAAAACTGAAGATGTTGAAATATAATTTACAATAGTGTAGTGGGTAACCGGCATTATTATCTTAATTGGTCCCCTCATTATATCGACATAAAGCGAAATTTGTTAGGATGGGGCATACAAATCCAAAGTATCTCAACCATAGGGTTATTCGATTTCGTTTACTTATGTGACGCGTGAATGGAGAAGACGCTCCTTGTATAGAGTACACCCAGACAGATGGATTCGAGACGGCGTAAGATGCGCATTATTATCACCTGGCTACACCCATAGAGGTACCCCACCCGATTCTCCCACTGCCTAGAGGGAATAGAGAGGAATAAAGAGGAATAGAGAAGAGGAAAACGGTGAATGCGTTCACGACCGCGTATATCCATCGTCTTTCCCTACTCTGGTGAAGAGGGAGCACCCGAAGTTGTCTCTGATTGCACCTTGCAAGTTCTACCCTAACAGCGGATAACCGCAACCAACGATATTACGTCATTGAATTCACGTGGTATTAGAGCTTCTTTTCACTGTTAAATTGTGCACTCTACGTTGAGACAACTGGGGCGAAACCCAATGCTCCAGGAAAATTGAATAAATAAAAATAAATTTTGTTTATAGGAAAATTAACATGCGACCAGAAGTGTTACCGTTTTTTGCTGTGTAGATTATATTATCAAATAATATTTTTAACAATTGATTATTCCACATTTTTTCAATTAAACATAGAAATAGTTGGAAATAGGAAAAATGTTATTATGCTACTGGGAAAATGGCAGCTTTTGCGAGCAATCAATTATTCGATTAAAATTCCGGGTGTGATTTCCACTAGAATTTGTTGAAGAAAAATTTCCCATGAGTATTTTATCAATTGCACAAATAATGATCTCTACTAAGCCACTGTAAAAATTTCCTCTGAGCTCACCAGAAAATTGTATGACCAATTTTTTCCGAGCTGTCACCTGAAAAAAATGTAGGATATCACCTTCACCTGAATGATTTTCTCTCACGTCAGAATGACTCGAGCTTTTCCAACCCCAACAATTTCTCCTAATGCAGAATATGTTCAGTCATCCGTAATCCGCCTGCGGTTGTACATAACACCTCATAATACATCCACCATTTATTCCCCCGATGAGCGATCGAGTTTCCAAGAGGGTAGAAGTCATACGTCTGTCATTCATTGTGAAAAGTTACATGAAACCCTCATAGTTGTTTGTTACCAACTCGTATAATATCCACAGAGTTTTAAACAGCCAGTATTTTTTTCGTTGCCACAGAACCAACTGAGATTGTACAGTGGTTCTTTGAGGTGTCGACAGGACACCTGGTCCTGACCATAATGACACCCCGTGGTGCCCTGCCGTGTGTCGTCTTTCGGAAATTTACAGTCTCCAATTTTGCTCATGCATGGCAACCCGGTTATTCGGTCTACTGAACTTTTTTTTCGGTTTCCTTAATGTCCACCTCCGTTTTACCTCTCGAGAACTCAATATTTCCTGTTTAACAAACAGGAGGTACCGATTTATTCACTTAATTGAATCCTCCAGACACTTTAGCTTGCGGTTTTTAGAATTTAGCTGTAAAAGTTGGCGTACGTATTACTCGCAACTCGTACTTGTAGCGACTAGTTATAGAAGAGTAATTATATACAAACATACGATGATTTCATGGGGATTCTACATCAAGTATTTGACATGAAAATTATTTCTAATTAATTTCATCATCCAATAACTTAATAACACATACAGGTTTACACTAAAGAGAAGAGAATTATTTCAAGATGATTGCTTTATTACTAATGAAAAATCAGTACCAATACGTCAATGATTAAATAAATATAAATATAAATAGCCATGGGGTTAATTCCCTCAAAACGATACTCGATAAAAAAATAATCAGATCGCCTCGTGAATCTCACCCTCAGATGTTTTATTCCGTGCCACCACCCCATGGAGTTTGACTGTTCACAAGATCAAAAGGACTGTCTCAATCGCCGATGAAGCCACCAGAATCGGGAATGCCTGGGGTGACACAGCAGTGGTCAAACATTTACCAAAAACACCATCAATCCCCACTCTCCATTACCGCATAAATTTTCAACACCCTCCCTGAATAAAATTGGACTGACAAAATCCCTTAATTCCCTCATTTTCCGCAATTTTCATTCACTGATGAGCGAACTCACTTATCATACAAATTCCAAGTTTTCAGAAAGTTTCACCTGACACTTCTACCTCTTCCCCTCGGAATATTTACGGCTAGATGGAGTAACAGGAGAGAAAATATTGAATAAAAAAAGGGGGAATTGTAAAAAAAAAAATAAGCCGAGGAAAGCACAAGACTGTCTCGACAAAAAAGGCGAGGTAAGTGGTGAAGAGTTGGACGACGGGCAACGACGCCAATTCCGTAAATCACTAATGGCACAGGAGAGTGCACCCCCTACACCGTTAGGTCATTAGAAGACTCACTGTAGCGTGATAAAATCGTTGAATGCAAAACAGACAATGGAAAACGAGGGAAAGGATCTGATCAGTGAGAGTTGAAAAGAGGAGGTAAGTGGCCCAACGGAGACGTTCAAACTTCATTTTCACTCATTCAATTTTATATCTTTCAACTGATAATGCATCTTAATTGGGTATTACTGATATCTGAACAACCATTCGCCATTCAAAACGACTTTTACTTTTTTTTATATATATAATTTTTTTATTTATTTCGGTACGTACTACATATTTTTATCATTATTAAATTACATCGCATTTTTTTTTAGGAAATTATCGTTTTCTTTAGTTATTATATTTCAAGCGGGTCGTGTGATTTTTTATTGTAATATTTAACATAAAAATAATGTTTAATAAATAATAAATTAATCATGGAAATTGAATAAATGATTAATTCTAATGTTTATGTAAATATATAATGAAAAAAAAAAGCCGCACGCTTCCCGATAAAAGAGATCAGATCAAATCAGATAAAATTTTAATGTTAACGTCAAAGTGAATCTTGTTGTAAATTTTATTCCATATGAGAGGCTTTAGGAAAATGCCAGTTTGATAATCCTCTTACCGTTCAATTTTGGAAGTAGGTAATGCAATTTATGATTGGTAATACTTGCTAATGGATCTTCACGTAACAATTCATGAGTTGAAAGTGATTTTTCGTCTTATTAGTTACAGCATTTGTCGAGTTACTGAGTGCAAAAATTGAAGATGCACTTGCTTGAAGTCTGGAGGCGGCAATGCTAGTAATAATTTTATTGGAGTAAATTGCAGGCAATCATAACGAGCTGTAGATGGTTAACTTCAATAGGTCAGTTATTCTAGAGTTAGGTGGATAGTCTATGGCAATGACTATATTTAGCGTTAACGAACGACGTCATCTAGGATAGCTTACCGGTCAATGGCCAATTGCCATTTCACTGATAAACCCTTCGGTGTAGGTTGTAACCATTCATTCTTAACATGCACCAACAGAATTCAATTAAAAAAACACCAAACAAACGCGGCAAAATCAGAATTTGCCAAAAAAATCCTCGAGACTGAAAGTTGAAAAATTCAAATCATTCGACGGTTTTATGAAAATTAATAAGAAATCAATTTAAAAAATTAATAAAAAAGAATAATAAATACATACACTGAAAATGAATAAATAATTAATTATAAAAATCATGTTAGTACCAATAAAGTGACAATTTCCTTGAAATCTGAATAAAAGTTTTTAATTTTATCAGATATCCTGAATGTAATTCAAACTTCAAATGATATTTTCCGTGGAATAAAATTTAAAGACGCACTCTCGAAAATGACTCGTCAACTGTCCATGTCGAGAAATTTTTCGGAGTGGATGGATTCTAAAAAAGAGTGCATATCAATATTTCCATATATTAATTCTGATAAAAGCCCTTGAACATTGATTGAATCGCACGAGTGAGTATCACCGAAGCGTACCTAGCGAAAAATAGTTCAAAGAGACCCGATTTTTCTGTCGCCGTGGGAAAAAAAAAATAATGTTAAAAGATCCTTTTACATACAACCCAATCAGTCGTAGAATGCAAGAAGTGAAAGAAGTGTTCCGACAAAAGTGAATACCCAGTGACAGAACAAGTGTATCGGTTGCACTTGCTAACCTGAAGAGCACTGGAGGTTTCCTCTCACTTGTTGACATGAATAAAACCTTAAATACTCCGGTGTTAGATATATTCACTGTGTGATGTTTGCCGCGATCGGAGAAATAACACAATAACCAAAATAAAAGCGACACCGGTGAAAAGTACGACAAAAGACAACGCCATGGGGGTGCGAGAAAAATGTCCATTCGTGTCAGCGGCCTCTTCTATGAACATTTTTCCCTCTCTTTTTAGAAGTCATTGCGCTAGTTTTTGGGGTGGGATTAGGTAGGTGTGGTCGGAGGATAAAGGAACCTTTGGACGAACAAATTTCCTCTTCCAGAAATTTTTTTTTTTTCTTCTCTCACAATCGCGACACCGACTCTACTGGGAATACAAATTGGAAACGAAATTACCTGCGTGACTGGCGGTTTTTATCATCGCAAACTGTTTTTTCCGAAATGTCGGGATGAATGACTAATTGGTTGCTTTTCATTTTTTTATTTTTACAGCTCAAAGTTGAAGCGACTTCCGCTGAAATTCCGCGAAATATTGGTATTCAAAAATTGAATATTTTGGTAATCAAGAGAAACCGGAAGAATGTTCACAAGTGAAGCAATAATTTCCCTGAATTTTCAATTTATTGTAAATTCTAATCCAATATTATATTCAATTCAATCCTCATAATGGCCGTTGAAATTCGAGCGTTGATTGAAGAATCAATTATCATTCAACATGTAAACCCCCATTTCCTTGAATTTCCAAGTCAAATAAGAAATTTATTAATCGTTTTTAATTGAAATTAAAATACACACCTGAATTTAAAAAAATTCTCAACAGTGCTCACCCACTGCAACTACCTGCAATCAATAATTATTCTTAAATAAAAAAAAATGTTGAATGAATTCGACTCGAAATATCTCGAATAAAATATTTCCATAACTTCCCTGATTAAATAAACAAAGTAACTAAATAACAAATAAATGAAAAAAAATCGAGGAAAGAAAATACCGTGCATAAATGGAGTAATCGTGAATTCGGCTAGAATTAAACGGAAATCCTCTCGGTGGCCTCTTCAAACAGTGATAATGTAACGTAGTCTTTATAGAATGTATATAATTATATACTTACATAGGTGCATATCCCCCATAGGGTAGGTAAATACCCGATTGTATTATAGAGAGAGCATTTGTGGGTTGTGAAACGGTTGGAATCGAGTGGGAGAGGTGGATATACGGTGCAAGAGGAATACCAGTACCTAAAAGACGCACAGCACGCGGCCATTAATTGGATTCCCAGTCGCGCAATTCCGGATATGCCCGCATACTCCTCTCTCCTGCAGGCTACTCAATTAAACCAACGTTTCGCTCGGACGAACTGAAGAGCCCAAAGTGAGGAAGGGCGGGAGGCCGCTGGATTATATCGATTCCCAACAACCGGAAACACCCTGCCATTTACTATTTTAGTCTCTTCCGGTATCACATACACAAACGCCACCCGAAAATCACATTTTTTTTTTTTTCACATTTCACCTGTCCACACTCTGACATCACCCCCTCGATCCACCCCACAAGAAAAACCATATATATACGAAATACATAGAAATATATACGTCCATATATTCTCAGTCATAAATATAGCATGTTATATGCTGAATATACCTGAATAAATATATTCTGTGTACTATATATTTTATTCGGCATATATTTGATGTATGGATACATATGTGTTTATAAAAAACTGGAAATTTTCAATTTGACTGAGGAATTTGTTTTTATGGAATTTGGAATTTTTTGGGAGTGAAATCGGAGGAATCAACATGCAAATACGGTGGCTATTTCAAAGAGTGGACTTTGTGCTTGCTACTTGCAAGCATAAGCTTGAAAGCTCAAAATGAAGCTCGTATCGGATATCCCCCTCGAAACCCTCGAACATTCGTATGAAAAAATTTTTCATTCAATCCTTTTTCAGGAGTTATTCAAGTGCGCTGTTTTGACTGGGTCACCCTGTATATTACATATTCGGTATATATCTAGAATATGCATGAAATATATTGTCGGTTAAAAAGGCAATATGTTATGCATCGCATATAATTATTAGCATATATAGTTTTTTCCGTGAGGGTCGATCCTTGACCTCTCGCAATGTTCCTCATTTCCATCCTAATCCACATTATTATAAATATTATTTATCTGAGAATATTATTAGTTATACTGAGAGGAAAAAATTCCTCTTGCAATTTCATTCATCTATTTGGCAAACGTAATTATCTTTTAATAAATTATGTTTGTATTGTTGATGTTTCCGGTTCAATTGGGATTGAAATGATTGGGAATCTAGTAATTCAGGAATTAATTAGTCGATCTTTGTGCAGATGAAATGAAGGTAATGAAGTAATTACTTTTTCTATTCGAGTATTCCGTGATGATTGAGGATGTGATGTAGTGGAATTCTGGTTTATGTATACACGTCAGTGGCTCTGACGAAAATGACCTTTTTTGACATTTCCGTGACCTCTTTCACCCCCAACCCTCATATCTTTACACTCACTGCCGTCAATGCCCTAGATAATTCCACTGCTCCTCTTTCTGCCGCCCCTATTGAAGAATATATAAAAAATAAATATTAATCATATAATTTCATGTATATTTATACATAAAATCCTTTAGGTAAAATCTTCAATTTTCAGTAAATCATTTTCGTAGAAAAAATTGCAATGACAAAATTACAATGATTTTATCAATTTTTCTATAAAAATATTATTTCACCAGGAAATTGCAACCATTTTATTCGTTTTGGATTCTGAGGAATTTTAACCGAGGAAGTACGATTTTTACCGATGTCAGGATAAGAAATGAACAAGTGTTAAAAAATTTTGTGTACAGTTGATCCCCACGTCGACGTCATCTCGACGGCACAATTTACCGACTAGGTTGTCTCCGAGTGGATTTCACCGAGACGCTCTGGCTACCTCGTATTCCTAATGGTTGACGGTAATGAATAATGAGTTGTTGGAGAGGAACCAATACCATCAGGTACACAGATTGTCAAGTGGGTAGACAACATGCTAATCAACGCTCAAAGACAGTCGTCTGTTTACCTTGATCTCTGCATATATACTTCCTATTCAGATGTTACTCAATGGCTATAGGAATTCATTCTGACGGGCCGATCAATCCGCCTGCCGAGATTGTTTCGGGTTAGACCACGAAGGAGATCACGGGTTAGACATCCAATGAGATCACTATTTGCATTCTCCAGTCATTTATTTATTCTATCAAACATTGAACCTCATTTAATTCAATTGTTGCGATTGTGCCTGTTCACGGAGAGCACCGCTAAACCTCTAACCCTCATTTTTCCACCATTTTAATTAAGAAAGGCGGCCGATAAAATGGCGGACAGCATCGGATAGCTCCTCACATTTTATGGCATCCTGTTATAAAAATCTCGTTTGACTAGAGTTTTAATGGGATGCGGTAGAAATTTTTGTTCAATTTTCATCAATTTTTAACAGGATCATAGAAAAATTAAAGAAGCGCCCGATTTTTTCGTTATTTAGATTCTTCGTAAGGCATCCCATCCTTTTAAGACAAATCGATCATTGAAAAAAAATCAACTGATCGAAATTGATATAAAGGGATTTTATCTCATCGACTCTAATTTTATGATCAGTCATTCCCCCAATTCTGAAAAATACCCGCGAATTCTCCGAATTTCTATAAATTTTCGTGCAATTATTACAATTTACATTGACTTTTCAAATTAAATATCGCATGTTCATTTTTCATTTGCGAAATTTCCTAAAATTCATGTAAACCCACAAAACGTGATATGATAACAATTTTTATTACGTCCCTTGGAATTTTTATTTTCATGTTTTCAAAACTTGTATATCACTCCAACACACAAAGCTAACAATTTTTATAGATTTTTCAATAAAAAAAGGATTGAAATTCGATATCAATTGATTGTTGTCAAAAACTGTCATTCGAATCCAACTCAAACCAATAAAACCGTTATGTTATGACCAATATTTTTTCAAATGAAAAAACCCATTCGCCGCTATTTTTCACGATCAACAATTATTGTTCCCTCCAAGTAAATGTTGTCTTTATGTCCAATTACATTACACTTTTCACTTCAGAGCTCTCAATACAAAAGTAACAAACTATAAACACGCTTACGTTCCCATAACAAGAAAAACTTCAAGTTCCATCGATACTAGCAATAGATCCCGTTATTTCGCTCTGAATCAACCAAAAAAACCGAAAAAGTTATCATTGAACGATAATTCCAATTCAATCCGTTCATTACCCTGAAAACTGCTCGCCTCACAAAAAAATCCACATGCTAATAATTATACGTGACATATAAGTATGCAATATACATGCTCGGATATATTTACCATACATCTACTCTATTGTTTTTTTTTGCCAGAATATAACGTGCAGATAATTAATATATATTTCACACACATGCCGTTTTCCCTGCGGTATGGTACACCAAAAATTTGATATTCCAGCCTCCAAAACATAATACCACATAAAATGTATATAGGGCATATACATAGACTGGAAAACGCAATTTTCACGAGAGTCACCCGGACGTACGAATCACTCGGCAACGGCACGTGCAGGAAATCCGGTACTCAAGGAAATAAGGACTTCGCCACCGTTCGATAATACCGCCTAGAGATTGGCACGATTTGAACGTTTCAATCGAGACCCACCCATTTCTTTATTTCCGTTAGATTTATGTCGATATTTTCAATTTACCCATTTTTTACCAATTTTTTTTTCAGCCCCCCTACCGCCCCTTTCTCCATCCCCTGAGCCTCTCGGCATTAGCTGTATTGCGTTGTTGGCTCTGACGAGAAAAAAAAAAAAAAGATTCAAGTGTACACGTACACGGTTGACATTAGCGACATGTCCTATAAATCCTGGTATTGTACCGAAAATGCCGAGAGCTTAAAACCGCTCGAAAGTACCGCTATAGAATTGCCAGAGTCCAGACCCAGTTTACATAACCCGACATCTGTCACAACTATTTACGAAGAGAAGAGAAGCCTCGGAGACCCAGATACTCGGTACAATATTTTTTTTCTCATTCCTCTTTTATTTTGTCAAATCTGTTTGATCTCTTTCCTTTATTTAATAGTAAAATGGTAAACAGAGGATTTTCAATGGTTCATTGTCATTCCATGACATGCTCGAGTGCCTCTGAAACCAATTGTCGAGACATCAATTTATTGTACATTCACCCAACTGAAGGTTGAAAAACAAATTCAAACCCAATTACATGTACTATTCATTACAATATTCAAATATTCAAATTTTGCCACTTTTCATGAATTATTATTATAAGTCGTAATAATAATATAGTTCTAACACCAATAACAATCGTAATTCTTCATTAATTATTTATACTATTTAGTCCATTCTTTATTGATTTGCCATTCGGAATGAATTATTGACTTCAATACCTCGTAACAATCGGAATTTCATTGATCGGAAGTTTCAAGGGGATATTTTAATTCAACTCTTATTGAATGTTTATTTGAGGACTTGAGTCTTGAGAATGAATCGGCCCTTTGGGAGCCCTAGAGACACAGATCGACGACAATGTACAACATTTTTTTCCCATCGGTCTTTCATTTTGTGAAATCCGTTTGATCTCCTCCTGATGTCCTTTATTTAATAGTAAAATGGTACACTGAGGATTCTCAATGGTATATTGTGTTTGTACGTCATACTCGAGTGGTCCAAAGACGAGTTCCAGGTCATCCACTGGGGAACAATACAATCCCTCCATTGCAATTCACTTCTCCGGGTCTCTCTCGTCAATTCCGTTGTACTTCCCTTCGTTTAATGATCAACTAATGGGTAAAACACGTGATCCGGAAAGGTGAAAGGAAAGTGGTAAGGAAAAAAATGAATTAAGGGACAAAAACCATCTACTTCTCTCCAGCAAATTACTTTTGGTCTGTTAGACAGCTCGGTTTAATCCCCATTAAACTGTTTGTACAATCATATTGAATTAGTTACGGCTCGTCTCTCGGTTCGGGCCTTTGTGTGGTTTTCGTGGACTTTTACTGACAGTACGAGCTTTGGTTTCCCAAAACCATTCCTGACGGGGTTCATCGCTTCTTCCTTTTTTCTTCCCGGGCCCTCGTTTCCTCGAGGTGAGATTGGATTAATTTTCCTTTATTTTATTAGTCAGTCGCTCTACCTCTGTGCGGCTATTACCCGCTGTGCGCTTTTGAAATATTTCTTATTTCACTTTTTTCCCCCATCCGGAAAGGGTACAGCGAGATTGGATTATGGCTAATTCGCCGGGGGGAACTGACGGCTCAAATTAGGGGGCTTTCGGAGGTTTCACGAAACTCTCGTACAACTTCACTTTCAGGTCTTTGATCAACCCAAATATATCATTAAAAATATTCGCCCACGACAATTAATCCGCATCACTAACATTAATCAATACTCGACTTTGCAACATTTTTTTTTTCATTAGTTACAAGGATTTTATTAATGCAATCATCGTAATAAATTCATTGCAGATCTAAACACTTGCCCGTTGATGTCTTCCACTAGAATCCCCACAATCTCCTAGATTTTATTGTGGTAATTTGGTTTTACGAGAAGACTGTAATTGCGTGCCAACACAGTGATTAAAAAATCTAGTACTTGAACTGAGCAGAAGATTAGAATATTTCACACGTAATTCATTAGCTCTTGAGTGTATATTGTGTTTCTAAGGTTGATAATTCGTATTCATTTCATGTGCGAAATTAGGCCGCCATCTTGACAATTGACGTGCTATATATTGTGCGATGTGCAGTGGAAAACAGGATGCTTTATTTTCGCGTAATCCATCTCTCCGTTTGTTAATCCCCTCTAAGACCTAATTACCGACACGTCATAGGTTTGACGTCTCATTTCATGGGAAATCTAAAAAAATTGAAATTCATCCATTTTTGTAAGGCTAATTAATATCCCAATAAAACCAAATGATCACACCTGAATTTTGATAATGGGCCTTTAGTTGGATTACCTTTAAAGGCATTTATTAATTCGTATTATTTTTTTGATCTGTGCAGGTGACCCAGTCCGACGAGCATTTGAAGTTGAAGATTTGTCGTGCAGCTTCTGTCCATTTTTCATCGGTGAAGCATCGGTACAGAAAAAATTAGTAGCGCTTTACGGTTGAATTACGCATGACGCGATTTCATCTCGGCGCTTTTCCTTCAAATCAAATAACAAACGGATAGTAGTTGGCTTGTGTTATTCAGCCCACAAAGACGGTGCCACAAAAATCCACAGGTATTAAGGAATACCTTTGAGAAAGACTCCAGAGTCTAGGCCATGTCCAATGTTCCCCAGGGTATTTTCCACTGGTCCCCTTTCCTCCTCTATTCACATTTATCCCTCTGCGACAATGCGCCAGGGCTTTTCAACCGGATTCTTCCTCTCATTTTTATTTTCTATTTTTCGTACTCCAAGATGTGGCGTATAGCTGATACAAACGCGTGGCTTAGGTGATCTCTCAAGGTATTGAGGGGAAGAGCTCTGTGACGAATAATTTTTACGCTAATTTTTATCGGCATTTTTTCTTTTATTGGGAGACGGTGCAGATGTCGCACCGGAATTTAAACGCACGCCTTTTCGATCCTTTTATTATATTCCGGAAAAATACGAACAGCTGGCAGTGTCATTTACCGTAATTCCGACAATTTCGAAATTTCGTGATTGGGGGGGATGAACGATTAATTAAGTCCCTTGATGATGAGATTCATTTGTAATTCTTCATGGTTTTTCTTTATAGCTGAGGAATCCATCTGCGGTATTGAACCAGTGAATTATTCAATGGACTGAAGCTAATCTAGGGTAATTCGTTCGTTGCTGATAATTAAAGTTTCTTTGGTTAAAAACACAAAAAAATGGGAAATCCTTTTTACTCTTGCACACAATCGAATTTTTGCTAATGAATTCTCAATACGTTGCACCTGATTACACTTGAAGTCAGTAAAACTGGGAAAATTAACATTAATCATTTATTTATTAACCGACAAGTGATTAAAAAATTTTTTTTCTATCATAAAGTGCCTCGTGGGAAAAATTCCATAATTTTTCAAATAAATAAAAAGTAATTCTCCATATTAAATATTTCATCGCGGTATTTCTTATTCCCGAAGAACAAAAGGATCCACACACGATACTCCGGAAATATTGCAAAAAGACGGCGGGTGAGTCAAAAGTTTTTCATGTACCACAGGAAAATATTTTGATATACAGCCTTCACGTAGCCTCTATCAAAGCGACTATTGGAATTTATAAGACGAAACGGAAAAGCCTCTTCCTCCGCGCGAACCTTCGGCAACAGGGGGAGAGAAAAGGAGGAAAGCAATTTAAATTCCGATCGTTCATAAAGCAAAAATGTTTGACGCTTTTTGCAGACAGAGATAGCAAATGCTCTTATTGCGATATTCTGTCCTCTCACTTGTTCCTTGGTAAAGTGCTTTCTGTCGATTAAACACAATAATAAATACCGCAGTGCGGATCATTTAATTGTTCTCCCGCGATTTTTTTTTTTCACCCCCTGCAATCGTGCCCAATCTTCCGTCTCATTGGTGAACAGAAAAAATCTGTTCTCAGTTGAAAATAAAATTGATTATTCCGGTATTAATTCCCAGTCACGTACGACCATTTCATTTGCTATGATGTCTACATACGTGTTTTTTTATTCAGCGTAATTCTAGATTCGAATTTCTAGGGATAAAATGGAGCGCGACATCTAGAGTATCGAAATACAATCGCTTCTGGATAGTGATACATTAAGGAATAATAATAACTGTAATACAAAAAAAGGAAATATGACATTTGTATCAACGGATATAAAATTCTCGTTCATTTGAAAATATTCAGGTGGTCCTAAGGACAATAAAATAAAGGCAAATACTTTTGCTTCATTCACGAGCTTGAAGTCAGCAAGATATTTCATTTTTAATTAAAAATGTGCTTTCAATGTGGAGACTGCGTATAACACCCGCGGATAATTTTTTTGAAAAATTTAATGAATCCACTATTTAATAACGTGAATGAAGAATGAAACTGAGTTAGACTCAATCACATTTCCACAAGGGTGAGCGGAATTCAAGACGATTTCCAAAGGGGTGAAGAAATTTTTATGAATTATACAAATCATGCACCTTCTTAAGAGAAGGGGAAGGAAAGATTCCGTACATTTGTTCGAGCATAAAAAATTATTTATTCTCTGTTTCGAAGGGATTAATTAATTTAATGTAACAAGGTGAGTGCAAAAAAAAAATAGTGCTTGCATTACTTTTCAGAATACGTATTATTATTATTATTATTATTATTATTATTATTATTATTATTAGAAAATTTACGGAATAGTAAACTTGTTGTATCGATTATTTAATTTCAAATTAATAAAGTGCTTAGAATATTTTCTCCCGATTTTGTAATTGATGTCCATCCCACTAGAATAAAACACGACAGGTGAAGATCTTCGTAATCAAATGACATTTTAAAATATTTGTAAATATAAAACGTGAGTATTTTCTGATGGACAATCTGGTGATGATTTTAATGATACTGTTCCGATGGAAAAGCAATCGTCATTTTGTCTGACACTCGCGCAATGAATTTTTCCTGACATTGCCAGCAATTTGGGGAGTGATGCGAAATAACTTTCGGCGGGGTTGATGAAAAATAAAAATGGACGGTTTAAAAAAATTGATGAATCGGTGGGAGGAGGTGTGCCAGCTGATCAATGGACTCGGATGGGTATATTTTCGGATACTTGACGTCATACATTTGCGCGCACTCAGACTTTCCATTTCCATCGAACGGTATATACGTCACAACATAACATTTTGCCTTATTCATGTTAGACTGTATGACGACGTGTGTCAACCTTAGCTTTTCGCCTCATTGCATCGATATATCGATGTGACGCCGAGATGTCGGTGTGATATTATCGCGCATTCATCACGGAATCGTGAATGCATATGAATAAGAATGAGTTCAAGCCTTTTCTGTTTTTATTTATTTTTGACGTTTCAGAGATATTTTCGAAAGTGTTTTCCTCCCAATCGTGGATTTCACGAGAGAAAAACTCATGTTCCTTTAAATATTTTCATTACCGATACAAAAAAAAATGTTATATAAAAGCTATGTATAACCCGCACGGAAAAAATATATATGCCAATGATTATATCATATATATGACACCTTGCATTTTTTGCGCGAATATATGGGCGTGTGATTAATATATACTTTTCTTATATGCAACAAATAATTTAAGATTTTCCACATTTCTCGGACACGTCAATAAAAATTCTTGAGAATTGCAAAAATTGTTTTACATTTGGAAATGTAGAAAAATACCAAGAAAATTGACCAACATTCGCGAATTTACGGTGGATTATAATAATTATGAGATTTAAGTCTTAGAATTTTCACTGTGTAATGTCTCCGTTGGAATTTTAATTGTTCAAAACAAAATTATCGGCTGGACAGAATGATTTGGAGCCGATAAGTAAATACTGAACCCATTTTGTAGAGAGCACGAGTAATGCATTTAAGAATCATTAGGCGAGCATTTGGCAGCTCAAAAAATTTCACGAAAGACGAGATGTCTTGATAATTCCCCTGAAAATCGATCGGCCACTAGATAATCTCATTTAACTAAACCCCATCTCTAGCCGTTAATTCGAGTACTGACAGGGATTATCTCTAAAACGATCTATTCCGACGGAAAATATGTCATATCACATTATCAGCAGCTGGGACATTTCCCAGATACCAATTCCCCAAAATTTGATAATCATCAGTACCCTTTATAATCGACTAATCTACATAATCAATATAATCTATAATGATCTAATCAATAATCAACTCGCGACATTTTTAGTGCATTTTTGAAAAATTCATGAAAAATTTTACGGAACTGTTCCGTTATTTTAATTCGAATTTTCTTTAAAAATTTATGACACTGTTTTTTTTGTTATTTTTACGGACTGATTCTCTGTGCAGAGAATGAACCAAAAATAAAAAAGAATTTTTTATTCTGTTCGTGGAGGTAATAGTTGTTTAAATTTTCATGCCCCCTTGTTATTCCCGTGGTAGAGCGATATTTCCAATCAGCGTATCATTTCGACATGAACTCGAGACTCTGCCACGAAAAAAAAAGGTAAGGCCAAAGGGGAAAAAAAAAGTAATCAAGAGTTACTCGACGGGTAACGACCCTTCAGTGGCGCCCCAAGAACGATCCCAATACCCTCGGTACTTCACTTGACGTCATTATACTTGAAAGAGACACGGGGACATACACAAACGCAACTTGAAGAGGAAATTGAAAAGTTTATATAAAAATACAGCTCCACCATCTAGATAAAAAGAGGGAATGTAGATTCACCGCTGCACTAGCTGCACCGCGAAAATAGTGACAACGTCTACGTGTACATGAGCATGTGCAGGATTTAATTTAACTTTTTTTTTTCATTCCCCTTCGTTCCTCATCGCCCCCCCCTCTTCATCCCCCTCGACTGCTTTAGATTTTCAATTTTCTCTCTGGCCCACTCTCGTCGAGAAAGGAGAACCGAAGGCAGATTAAGTTAGATACATGGGCGCGTGCTAAATTATGTTTTTTAAGAATTCAATTCACATTCGAGTCGGGGTTGATTAAAAATAAATAAAGGATTACGGATGTTACGACGATGTGGGTAAAACGTGAGGATAATCCCGGAAAAATCCCAGATTTAGAATATTTGCATTGCGAATCAGTCTATTAAAATTTGAATTTATTGTCCAGAGATTTTATGGTATGATTTCCGCTATGCGAGAAAAATATATAAAATCTCTGTCAATTATGTCCGCTTACATGTCGCATACATTTCGGGAACAAATGCAACTGTGGGTTGCATATGTGTATAAAATGTTGGAAAATAAAACTTTATGGACAGCTGACTGGCCGTTTTCAGACAAATGCCATTCAACTTTATTTAGAGGGAAAAAATCAGGGAATTTCGCAATTTCAATATAAACTCAATATAAATTTTCTATTTAAACCCCCAACATTCAAGAATATCATCTGATAATAGCAATGCCACGGACAAAAAATACATCCTGATAAATAAAAAAATTCCAAGTTTTATTAAAAAATCGCGAAACCGGCGATTTATCTGAAAAAAAAAATGGAATTGGAGACGATCATCCATTCCGACTCGCTGGGAAGCCCTTTTATTAAAAAATCAAAATCCGTAATTTAGGTGATTTTTATCCGCGCTCCTTTCCTGCTTTCAGCCTCATAAATCGTAATTTAATCCGTCCTAAAATCCAAAAATCCTTCAATATAAATGTGTTAATAAGTAACCGATCCCACATAATGACAGACCCTGAATTCTAGAAAATTTTCCCACTCCATACAAATGCGTTAATAAGAAAATGATCAATCATCAAATAATCATCGATTTACTTAATCCCCCGCGGTATCAGTTAATTGTGGTATAATCAACGGCTAACGATCTCTCAATAATTCCCTCGCCTCGTTAATCATCACCTGCACCTAACAGGATGCATAGGACTGGCTGAGGCACTTTTGTGGTGTTTGTACATTCATTTTTTAAATGTTATACACTCACGCGATGATCTGAAAGCAGCTACTGAATTATTTCATCCTCTGTCTTTTTTCGTGAAGCCGAGAAAGTTGATGAGGACCGGGTTATCCCCACAGTGGCGACAGCCCAGACCGGTTTCCAAAGGTGTATCCTTGATGTCTCAATGAAGAACAAAAAAAAACCAAAAAGAGGGGAAAAAAAAATGCGGCAAAAAACACTTTCATTTCGCCGTCCGCAGGGGCCCCAGGACATAATCATAGAACAAAGGATTCCTTCCAAGACGAGGGTTTCCTCGAGAGTTTCTTATAGATGTCTTCTAGTTTTGAGGGTCGCTGATGACTGAGGTACGATCAATCATTGAGTAATGACTTTCTCGTGATTGTTACGCTCTTGTAATCCTCTGGAGCCGCACGCAGGTGTTTGAAGCCGTGATACGGCCTTTCAGGTAATCTTCTGAGACTCGTATAAATTTTCGAACTATAATATGAGATACAGAGGGTTCGTTATTTCTCCCAGGCACGAGTGTTTCACCTGCTTGGGTAATGGCTTTATTAGACTCAACCCCATCCTGTCTGACTTATAATCCCTGCTTGTCCCACCTGTCTCGCATTAAATCGCCGGTTTCTCCATTCAGATTTCAGGGGCCTCACTTTTACTGCGAATAACAGGCTAATAATCATGTGCATATGGAGATACTTTCGGTTTTGCATTTACAGTTGTCCGCGAAAATTGGGTGAAAATGTTTTTGCCGGTTTTGGGTGATCGGTTAAAAAAAAACGCCACGGCTAATTTGTTTTTATTATGGCGATCTTCACGCGCTTGTGGAGATTTCTGTTGGTTAATCGGGCTGAATATCTAGGTTTAATCCGCGGGGCCATCACTTGAATGAAATTCCTTGAGGAAAAAGTCTGGATAGGAATTCAGAATTTTATTTGCAGAAAAAATGAATAATTCCACTTTTTATATATTTCATTCTTAGATTTACAGTGGGATTATACATTATTTATATAGTTTTTTGTCGGATTTGATTTTCACTGAAATTTATGGGAAATCATATGTTTAGTCAATCAAATATTTTATTATTTGTCTATTTACATAACCAGAAAATTCCAAAAATGCTTGATTTTCCAATTCCCCAAAAATAATAAACAATTCCCTAAATAAAGTTAACAATCCACGAATAAATATTCCCCTTTTTTCACCTCAAAAATAATAAAAACCAGAATGTACTCTAAATTAAACAGATTCTCCCTCAATTTTTCAACTATTTTTCCCACCCCCAATTATTATTTAAAAAAACCATCGAGAAACATATATAGAACAACTGGCGCACTCACTCCCAATTGAATTTTCTTCTCTCACGATATAAATCCCAATGGAACAAGTGCATCATCATTATTTCGTTTTTGGGCGAAAGCACCAATAACTTGATGGGCAAAAGCTTTGCTGGGAATTACTGAGGTATTACTCATACAATGAAGAGAAGGACGGATATACATCAGCAGGGAATAGAGAAAACCTAGCGGTGTATGTACAGGAGAGTAATTACTTTAATCACGTCTAGGCAAGCAGCGTGCCTTGATGAAGTCATTAGTAATCCCGTCTCGGCGGAGACCAGTTACTGCATTTATGCACGTATTACTGCAATACGATTATTATCATTATTAATTAAAGAACGTGTAAATCCAGTGAAGGTGAACGAATTTTATGGTTTTTTTTTTTTTCAACCGATACTTTTCATTTGCTTTTTCCTTTCTTTTTCAGGCTATTGTTTTTTTGCCTTTTGGCGTGGATTTTCACCGCTGTATGTCGTTTCACGGTCTGGAAGAGGTAGCAAGAAACACGCACATGGGCCCCATCGAAACAACCAACACAGTTGCGTGGTATTAAGTCATTACGTTGGGGTCTGATCCTAATAATACCCTGCGGGTTCCGAGTACCTATAAGCCAACCGAGCGCATCCGCATCCAGTATATACTGAGCATATCTCCAACGAGTCCAACGAGTCCTCTTTCCTCCACCTTGTCAGCGCCAAAGGCCTCTCAATCTAGTCAGCTGAACATTTCATGTGAATTCTTACTTTCCTCCAGGGGTTACTTCAAATCGCCTCAATTTGTTATTATTAAGTGGCAGAATTCGACGCAAAATACCCGCAAATTCTCCTAATAAAACCCTACCTCATGCTCTTTTATTCTCTTTGAAGTTCCCTCATTATTATTTTAAATCGTCATTTTTCAAAGATACCTCGGCCATACAATTGAATCCAATATAATTCTCATTTCCTCTTCATTTTACGTCATTGCAGTAGCTGTAGTCATTGGTTGGGAAATTTTGTACGGGAGATGTTTTTTCACGGGATTTTTCATGAGGGAATTTCGTCCTGGGAATTTTTGTTTGGAGGAATAACTCCTAGAACCGTTCATGTACAATTAGAAATTATATACCTGAGTATTTGCAAGGATAATGAAATTTATGATTAATTTCATTTAAATAACAAAATAATCTCTCATCAAAATGTGACATAAAAAATGTATTGAAGATAGGAGAAGTATAAAAAATAAAAGGAAAACAAATTAAAAAAATAATCTAAAATTTTTAAGGCATATTCTCACCAGATCTGCACAATTGTGCAATTTATGTGATTCCTCTCCCCAATTACTCTAAAAATCGTCGAACCAAGCGACAACTCACCTCAACATCGTCGTCTCCATCCGTCCAATTCCCCAGGAACTTTGAAATAATTTTTCTCCCCGGAGCCAATAACTTCCAATACATAAAACTTTTTAATTCCCCGACTCATTATTTACCTCTCCAATTCCACTAACTCATTTCCCACGCCCCTCGCCCCTTGTCCAGTGATTTTACAGCCTCATATTTATAATAACTCACCTCTCGAAGAGACTCCTCATTTCGTTAACTCCATAGGAATTTTGTACTTGCACATTCTCCAGTAATTTTTCCCTCAACTCGAGTCTTTCACGGTTATTAAATGTAAAAATATTTAAACACCGAGCGTCTCAGGGCTGAGTGAATTGTCATTAGTTCTATTTGAAATAGGGTATGATCCACTGGTAAATTTGTTCTCCCTCAAAGCCTCCCCTCAAACCCTTGATGCCTCTCTTTACTCTGGAGCGGCAAGAGGTCCCCCTTACGACACTGAAACGCACAGACAATCAAAAGCGAGTTGAGTTTTGGCGCCAGTCACTCGCTAATGGATCCGCTAATGTGATTACACCGACGATCTTTAGTCCCTCACAAGCCAGACTGAATTTACTCTCACCGAACTGGCATTTTCCACTTTCCAAAAGCGCACTACTACTCTATCCCAACCCCCTCTCTCCCTCATCCCTTATTGTTCCGCCGTAATAACTCATACAATAATTAACGTCACGTAAAATAATATTTTTAATTTCTCACTTGAAAGAGAACTCGCGGAAAAACTGCCTTTTTTTATCCAATTGAGGACAGTCCCCTTCAATAAATCAATTCCACCGTTTTCGCTGCAATACTATTTACTGTTAATACTATTACGTAATTTTTCAATTGAATCACCAAATTTTTTCAGAGCGAATGGCGATTTTCGCGGTTGTTTGTGAACCTTGAATATAATTTTCTTATTTTTCCAATTGGAAATTTCGTGCAGAAAGAATGGGATTTGTGAGTACTAACTGAATAATTGCATAAAAATTTCTAGGGAATATGTATGTATGTAATATTTCTTGACATTTCACCATTGTTATCAATTTTTTTTGCTAATAAATTGATATTGAACGTTGATATCATATTCCCGTCGGAATCGCCTGATTTTCTCTCATCGGGTCCATTGTTCCTCCTGATTCCAAAATAACGAAGCCCCTAGAATACCTCACCCTCAATCTCCAGTTCTGAATTAATAATTCCAAGCGGATGTGCTTTTACCATAAATAGAGCGGCGAACTCTTTCTCCACAATCAGTCCCCCATCCTTCTGCATCGTCTCACGACACTGAATGAGATATTACCATCATCCTGACTCTCGTAACACTCGAGACATGTAGGTAGGTTACCCCCAGGTATATTTTCATGCAAATTCTCTTTTTTCCCCCTCTCTCATGCAGTACAAAGCTGACGCAGAGAACAATGCCGCTTGAATTCGTCTCGACCCAGTGTAAAATTGTCGGCAAATTTTGTGAAATTAAAAATTCCAGGTAAATTACAACGTGAAAATTTCATAATCCCGGAGGTAGAGCCACCACAAATCGCAATTTCTCAACTTTGTAGTTTAAAATCATGCAATCATATTACCTATGCATTATGCATACATGTGCGCTAACGCTACATACATTCGTGTTGTTTTCTTAGGGAGATGGTGAAAAAAAAAAAAAAAAAGGATTCCAAAAGGATTGTCGCATTGTGCCATTCCCCGACGACATTTTCTCCATGGGTTTGCGTTTGCTGATGCAAACCCAAACTAACGTTTATGATGATGAGGGACCCAGTGCACCATTACACGGCCGAGTCACCAGTCGACCAAACACAATCTATCTCTTTATCGTCGTTTCCTCTCAGGCTGAATACCCGGGGATTAAGTCGCTCTCGAGAGAGAGACACTGAGAGAGATGGTGCAAAGCCATGTACACCTACTGCAGATAACCATATAGTAAGAGTAGATAGTAGGAAAATGGCTAGACGAGAATCGCTTTTAGAGTGTAAGAGAGGAAGGGGTTGGTGAGGGGATGGTGAGGGGTTGGTGAGGGGTTGGTGAGGGGTGGGTGAGGGGTTGGAACAGAGTTTGGACGGGGTTGGGGGGTTGAGAGGGATGTGGAAGACCCCGAAGACTCCCTTTTTCAACTTTTCTTTCTTTCCTCGCCTCCTCATCACATCCAACATTGCCTCCTCCCCGCACCACCCCCAACAGCCCTAAAACCGTTGAATATAACAGTCTTCCCTGTGTTTCCCCAAAAGACTTTGCCAACTTTTTCGTTCCCTGTTCTCTCTTACTTTTCTGAATAAGCCCACGTATTTCAAATAGACGGATTTTATATGTAGTGGGGGGATAAGATTTATTGCCGAATTGAGGGATGAGAATTTTCACGCCTTTCTCCGGGTTAATTTTTTTTTTCCACAGGACATTTTCGGGAATTTAAGGGGTAATCACTCCGGAAAAAGTTTTACTGGGGATTTTCGGATGACGGGATTTTCAAGATTCTTCTACATAAATCCTCAGATTATTTAGATGAAATCTCTGCCAAGAATCATTTTTTAGGCAAACAATTTACACCGTTTCCTATGTAAATTCATTTTCATTACCATGCGTGATGAAATATTTTTTATTCATAATTTTTTCATAGAAAAATATGAATATGAATTCGAATTTCATTCGAATACATTCGTATTTCCATGTCTCAGATAATTATTTCGATCATATCTCCTAATTCTTCCTATTACGCAAGAAAACTAAACAATTTCTTTCCCTAATTTCCTAACGACCTAATTTTCCTAACAACCTAACGTTCGAGGTAATTTTTGTACTTATTCAATCTGCCTGCAGAAACTTTGTCTCGATCGCTCGATTGAAACCTCAAAATAGCCCCAAGTGATTTGAATGCCGTCCATTAAAAGAGGTATCGACGTCGAAACTATTGAAATGTCAGCGCATTCCGTCGATTTTCCATTTCCTGTCGCCGCCTGAAATATTCAGGAAAGATGGTACAGTCATCAGCTGATTTCCCTGGCTACGTGCCCTGGAGGCTCCTCATCACTCATCAATATCATCAGCATCCCCTCCAAAATAGGTCAATTACGCAAAACTGACAGAAAAGCCCAGTGCCATAAACTATTGTAAATTCACGTCGCGCATCGTCGTATAGTTGACGCCTTGTGTATATTGATTATCCGTCTAGTCAACCACTGCAATGCACCAGTCGATGCCATTTATTTTTGAATTTGCATTTATTTTTTCCAAATACTGAATTTTTTCGTCAATAGGCATTTCGCGCTTGAGCTCGTTGGCATTCAGAATGAGATCCATTCTCATATTAAAAGCATAAAGTTCCTCTTTTTTTGCAAAAAAAAAGCAATCTCTTCATTGTTTTTTCATACATTATTTTTTTTTTAATTATACAATTGGGTTAGCCAACGATTACACCTGGATTGTTATGGATTAAAAGGTTTTATTCACTTTCCGGTGACTTCGAAGTCTCATTCATCATTTTTTTATGAACGAATTTGCAAAGTGGAGTTGACCATTTGAATGCAGTCGTCCATTTACATTTTTCGGTGTTAAATTCATTGTTTTTCTTCTTGCAAAAAGAATAAAAATGTCAGGAGTTGAGGAGGTGGGAGGTGAATTCTCTCATTAAAATTTAAAGCTCCTCTTTTTTTACAATAAAAGCTGTTTCTTCATTGTTTTTTCATACTTTAAATCGTTTCACCTTTTTTTTTGTTTTATGGATTAAAAGGTTCTGTACACTTTCCGGGAACACCCAAATTTCATTCATCACTTTTTCATCAACGAATATACAAAATGGAGTTGAATATTTGATAACATTCCTCCATTTCCATTTTTGTATTTTTATTCGATCTCTCAAAAAATCAATTCATTCTGTTCTTCTTGTCAATAAAAAATAGAAAAATGAGAGGAAATCGAAAGCTTGGATGTAATACTAAAAACGAAAAGAGCAGTTGTGACATTTTCACTATCCAATGTTTTTCGAATATTAAATTCGATTAACACATGATTACAATTAGATTACTGCGGATTAAAAGCTCTCATTCACATTCAGGTCACATAAAATACTCATCCGTCACCATTCCGTCGACGAATTACCAAAATGAAGTCGAATATTCGAGCTCACCCATTCATTAAACTTTTCATACTATCCACGAAAAAATTTCCACTCCGGTATGAATTCATTTTTCATAATTTGAAAAATAACATGAGATTAAACAGATATTGTTCTTGAGTTTTTACATAAATTTTCATTTTTACCGGCAATATTCCACATTTGACCTGTGAAGTGGAATTAATTCATTGGCACACGGATTAACGTTTCAATTACACAGTATCCTACCACTTGCCGCAGACATTCCCTTTCTGAATGAAACTCCAGTGGTTCTCGACACTCGTAAAAGCGTATTTTCCGGTTAAAGTTACAGTCCCCAGCCTCCGACCAATTGATTACATGAATTATAGATCCCACCCACAAATACGTTACTGGCTTTATAACACCAGCGAGAGTCCACACCCACGTGTTTATTCTCGTTGCTGTGCTATCAAAATGTCTCTCAATCGAACGACACATAACCATCAAACTCAGAGAAATAAAAACTCCGTGGAATGTATTCGAATAACTCCGTGATTGCACGAGTACTCTAAAAAAATACCGTCCGTAAAAGATGATGTAGAATGTGAAGTTGCTTCAGAGTGGAATCACTTGAAATTGCCTGCGCAGTAATTCTCGATTCTGATTGGTCAATGAAACGCTTGAAGTTAGAGCCGATACGACGCGCGCTAAATAAATTTCTGACCATTAACTAATTATTTTGAGCTTCATGACTTATCCTCCAGTGTTCTCTATATTTCTATTGCTTCTTTAGATTTAAAAACCTCAAATTTGATTTTGTTGCAGAAGGAAAGGGAATGCCGGATTGTTTAAAAAAAAAAATTGTACTACTAAAAATTAAAAACGCATTTTCCCCTAAATCAACTTGAAAACGGAAAATTGTATCTGAATCGACTCCGAAACGGAAAAAAGAAGTGAGAACATTTCAACGGAGAATTTCTGCAATCAAAGGGAACTCTTAAATTCCCTCTTTATATTCTGTTTCGGATATTTAAAACTCTTCGAGCTGTTTACGAAGTGGAATAATTTGTCAGTCTTCAAAGAGTTTACTCCTGTGTTGGTAATAAGCTTATAGGTATTTCAAAAAATATCTGAAGGAAAGGATTATTTCATTCTCCCATGAAGATATGAAAGATCAACGTATCGACGGTCCTCTGGAGAAATTACAGATGAAGCCGTTCGATTATTTACGATTTTTTTATTCATGCGATAGCTCGCAGGTATATAGGTACCCAGCAATATGTTAGTACCTCGCCCATACGATTGACGGTTTCCCGTTCCGGGCTTACACCGAGACTGATATATATCGTGACTCATCGAAAAATATATGACTCTGGAAAATTGCCATAAAATTATGAATCCTAACCCACGCCGTTCATCCTTTTTTACTCCCATAAAATACACCTATTCCTAGACAGTAATATCGTGAGTGATTGCGTTTTTAAAATAGGCGTTGTCTCTACCACTTTTTTTTTTTACTATTCCCGTTGTGATGGACTTGTTGTTCTTCGGGTTGAGAAATAAAATAGGAGTGGAAACAAAGGGGAGATCGCAGATACGTGAGGGACAAATTGAAGTGGAAATTACGTAAAAATCGGAGTGAAACTGATCGATAGCTTCGGTTCTTACTGGAATTCTTGGTGGAAATAGAGCAAAAGATGGAAGACAAAGGGCCAATTCGTCTTCTCCGTCGGAGACACAGTGACACCAAGGGAAAATCTATTTTGAGGAATATATCAGGGGCAAAGTGCGAAAGGGTGAGTTCTCGAGGAGTCGAGGACTATCTCAGGACTCGAGCGAGATAGGGAAATTTTTGTGAAGACCTATTTGAGGCTCTCAATTCACTCTGAAAATGTGATTTTAATAACAATTTCGCTATTTCTCTGAGTTTTACCATTATTTTTAAAAAACGCAAAACCGTGATCAAGTCCCCGATTTTCCGGGAAATCTCTAGTAGTATCCGCGGTGAAAATGATTTATTTTGGTAAGAAAAAGCTAACCACGTATTATTACGTTAAATGCTCCAACAAATGGGCAGAATCCCAACAATTCCACCCCGAGTACAAAAGACGAGTTACTTTTTTTGAATATTTTTTTTTTAAGTTGCAGAGGGAGAAAAAGGGATGAAAAAAATGAAATGTATCACGTTTCATTTTGCATGGGTTAGCGACACAGGGATATTGTCTCGGGCGCACACCTACATACACTGGAGACCTGCTGCGGTATTCAATTACTAACGAGTTTCAAGTATAAAGCAGTGCACGCGCTTGAATCGCGCCCAGTAAAGGAGCTTGTCACGCGTACATTTTTAACGAGACTGCGCTTTGCAGGCACAAGCCCATACCACAGTTACCTAGCAAACGAAACACCTATATAGGTATATTTCGAAGGGCTTTTTACCCCATGGCTTCAACTTGCGCACAAGTCCCTCATACCACTGGAGCCGGTGTCGCGTCTACGTCCCTTCTCAACCCCAGACTTAATAGCCACCGGCTTCAAGTACACACCCTTCCACACCCTCACCCAAACCCCCGAGAAATTTGTCGTCGAGAGACTTTTGCTCACATCATGTACACCTGTCCATATTACACGGACTCTTTAATCTACAAGAGGGTCACTATACGCTTAATTGCGCCAATTATATTTTACAGCCCTTTGATATGGGGCGCTGGCTGAAACGCTGGGGTACAATTCAAATTCCATTTTTCGTTCGTTTTTATTTTTGTGGGAAGAATCATTGCCGACGAGGTTTTAGAGAGGCTGCTATAGCGCCCAAATTCGACAATTCTCACATTTTTTGGACAGGCTAAATACGGGAATCACTCACGATTCGTGGAAAATTCGAATAGATTGAGGAATTATCGGATTTATCAATTTATTTCGACTTTTTATATTTTTTTCACTTGCAAACTACTTCGTTTTTAAAAAAAAATGCTGCAAGTCTTTTGAAAATCTGTCATTCTTTACTTACTTGTATGAAAAGACAATTTCAACAACAGCTGATCATAAAACTATGAGAAAAATAATTTAATTACAATCGGTACCATCGTTACACTTTTCCAAAAAAAATCTTAGAATTCAACGAATTTCATTGGAATTCCAAGAATTAAGAAACAAATTCAAATCTTTCTGTTCCCATCGAAATTATCGCGAAATTCAGTGATAAATTATCAAGGGTATATATCATCGAATATGGAACCCATCGTGATATTCTGCATATAATGTTTGGCTTGCTCGACCAAGTCTTGTCCATTGGCAAGTCCCTGTTTGGAAGTCTCCTGAGCTGTTCCCAATGCCTCCTGAACCGTTGACTTTGCTGACTCCACAGCTCTATTTGCCACATCCTGAGCGTAGTCCCAGGCTTCTCCTGCTTTTTCCTTCACACTATCCAAAGCCTCCTGAGCCCTTTCCTGGAAGGTCTTATCCGGCACGGGAATCCCCTATGCATCCAACACTATTTTAAATTCAATACTTCACCAACTCAAGTGCTCAAAAAATACTCTTGCAAAATCACTTGTCATCCATTATTCCACAAACAAAATTCTTACTCCAATAATTCCTCCGTCAATTATATCTAAATAATTTCCAACGTAATCTTCATGATTAATAAACTCAAATAATGATCTATGATACCGATTATGGAATAAAAATAATAAATTATCATTTACTGGGCATTTCAGTTATTTTTCTCTCAGTACAACTCAACCTGGGTTGGTTAATCGAGTTATTGAAGTCAAACTGACAACGAGCCCCAAATGGATTTACAAAGTGAGAATAATGAATTTTATTAACAACAGGAGTAATAAATAAAATTAAGCAGAGTGATATGAATTTATAAACACACCTGCACTAGGACAGTGGATGCAACGAGAAAAACTATTGTCATATACATCTTCATGACTCGAGTATCAGCGATACACTGGTGTCCAGCTGGGGTTCATAATTCTGACATAGTTTGTGTCCCTGATACCGTCGGTAGCATTAATCACAGCTTATCCAGATAATCGTATTCATTGTGGAGTCTGAAGCCGGATGGAGCGCACGCAATTGTCATGTGAAGGCAAATTGTGGCCACATCAGGAGTACAATAGGATAGAGTACATCGAAGGATGGAGTTGTAACATCAGAAGTGACAATCGTTGAATTATTCAGGATAATTATGCCCCCATATTCAGATAATTTGCATATATAATAACTGAATACTCAGAAACATTCAATTAAAAACCTGCGAATCATTCCATCATTCTCCCGGTAATTGAGATCATAAAAGCAATTCACTCGTTTCTTTCAAATCTCTTAATTCCCTAATTTCCTTATTCCCCGCGTCAATTCTATTGCAGATTTTCTGAATTGAATCAGAATTTTTACTTTATATTTTCCTGCGCACATTTTTTGAAACTTACACTTTTTTGAATTTTTTAATGACGATTTAAC
Source organism: Fopius arisanus (assembly GCF_000806365.1). Classification (NCBI taxonomy): domain Eukaryota; kingdom Metazoa; phylum Arthropoda; class Insecta; order Hymenoptera; family Braconidae; genus Fopius; species Fopius arisanus. The sequence continues at coordinate 1,171,558 of NW_011887771.1, read as the reverse complement.
GGAAATTTCCAGAAATTTGTAACAGTGTAGGGGATTGTAGTTATTGGAATGATGTATTAAAATTATTCAAGGACAGTCTCTTTTTTTTCAGAATCACCGATGCGGAGAGGGGAATTGTTATGGAAAAAATGATTTGTTGATAATTTTCCTGCGCACAATTGCAAAGGCAGGTCTTCTTGCACACGCCGGAAGCTTGTGTTTTTTTTATTGGAAAAGAGGGATTTTATGGAACTCAAGTTAATGAGATGTTATTATTACTGCCCCCAAGGCCTTCGTTCTTGGGATTATTATCGGTGTAGTATTCCTCGAATCTTTGCTTAAGGTAAGTGTAATTAGGATTGACTACGCGGTAAGATATTCATTTCAATTGTTTTTCAAATCTACTAATCACTAAATTTATTTATATCACCCACTTAATTTCGAAATTCATCTCTACATTAAACTATTCAATGTCACATTTTTGGAGATTCAATATTGCATATCAGAATTTGAATTAATGAATGTCTAAATAAATTAAGGGACTCGCTCCAGCGATTAAAATGCTTTTCTATCCGAGATTTTTGATAATATGTAAAAATTCCTTTCTGTCATAAATAAAAAATGAAAAAGAACAGCTCATAATTTCGAAAGCTTACGATCTCAATAATTTTACCCAAGATCTCGCGGACACTTGAATAAACAACAGTCTTCCTTCTCCACGTGCATAAAATATTTTTTATCACTAAAAACATCGCAGGAGTCAACGATAAATTCAAATAAAATGTAAAATCATGGGAAAACCCTTGAAAATTTGAAATACCCCAGTGCATTAAAATATATGCATGCGTCTCTGGGCAAGTATTATTACCGACATATCATGAAAAAGTATTGGGTTGTGGGTGGAATTAAGGGGGGACCCTAGACTCGAGCCAAAATTACGAGACAGCAACTTCGCCAACACCGGATGCAACTGTCACACCAGCGAACATCGTGCATCATCTTCCGACGACTTTTCCACGATGCATCCAGAGATATTGTGGAATGATAGTGCAATCCTCAGGTTTGCACCCTTTAACCCGTTTGGTATTAATCCTTCCCTTTGGCCAGGCGAGGTTTGAGTACGGTGTGTGTATTTTCGCTCGTGCGGGAAAACCCAACCAACCGGAATTCATAGACGTTAATTTATATCCCTGCCTCATCCTCACACCACCAACCAATGACTCGGCTTTCCACACGTATTCGTACACGCAGAAGATGTTATCCTGTGAAAATCGCGGATGAGCATTGTTTGGTCTATTGAATTAACAGGAATTTAAGTCGATATTTGCGAAAGTTTGAGCGAAAGATGAGGTTTTCCCCATCTTTCCGGGAAAAGTCTTACGGATCTTGCCTCACGCTCATTCGAGATATTTAGAGATATTTCGAGATGTTTCGAGATATTTCGAGATATTTCGAGATCAATTCCGTTTCTCCTCTTTATATTCGGATCTTTGAGCTATAATTTGACAACAAATTGTTCGCCACTTTGACTCAGAGTCCAAAGCACCAATGGGAAAAAAAAAAAATTCAACTCAAGTTTGACATAAAGAAAATTCCAACTGGAATATAATTAACACCCCCTGCAAAGTGACATGTTCCAGACACTTGCAACCCCCGACATAAGGCATTTGAGACGGCGTTAGGTCGATGGGTAAATCCATATGGAAAGTGCGCGGATGCTGTCACGTACACCAATGATCGGAGTTAGGATGCCGAGTTGTTTGACCCGTGGAAATTGTTGGTATCTGCTTCGGCAACTTTCTCATGTGACTTTCCAGTGCAGTGGCCCCAATTTCATCCCAATCTTTCCATTAGCATCATTTGCAATTTGGCAAATGTATGTCTGTCACGTGGCTGGTGAATCCCAGCTGGATTAAGGCCTGACGTGCATTATTCCAGCCAAACTCATATATAGTATAATAAGTAGGTACCGGATGGTTGTAACTGCCCTCGCACCGCACGCGCCACAACTTTTCATATAACGCACCCTCAAAGTCATTTCATCCACTATTAAATGCGTTATAATCCCAAAATATACATAAATTTAAAATTTACTATTCATTTTCCCCCATAATCCCCAATTTCCCCCTATTTTTCCTCATTCTAATAAGCAACAAATTGTTGAAGCTTTTTAATTTTTTATTACTGTCAATTCACGTAACATTTATCCGCTCGAAGTAATTACACAGAAATCATGATAATTTCTCCGAATATCCGATGAAATCATTTTCATTATTTAAAGAAATTCAAGTAAAATCCTGCAATCTGATAAATATTAAAAGTGAATAATAGTTAAGATTACCACCGATAAAGAAACTCTTGAATCTGTTGTTTTTCCGTGCTACAGCATTCGTTATTAGGTTGCAGTGGTTGCTGTGAAAATTAAACAAACTTCGGACAATTTGGAATGACTTTTTCTCAGGGGAAGTAACTGGCACAAATATCGTTACCATTTCCAAGGTGCTTGTAAAAAATTTAACAACTGCAGTACTTGAAGCATAAAAAATATCATCAAACCATCACGATAATTATCTTCACACCTCATTGTTTGTTCCATTGCACCTCGAACAATGTAATTGAGCTCGTCTTTACACCCTTCCATCACTCTTTTCCTTAAACTTACATTCCATTATCTAGAACAGCCTCGATAAATCCCCAGAGCAGATGTAGAAGCGTAAATTTTATTTTCCCTTATCGCAGCCATTGTTTCGTTTCACTCCTCTTGATTATGTTTTATTAAACCACTCTTCTTCGAGTTTCTCCCAAGACCTGTAGCGAAGTATTAATTAGACAAGTTAGTAACAATAGCCGTCATTCGAGAAAGGCCAGCGGAAAGTTCTCACCCCACCGACGCCACAGGCGATTAAATTTCGTCAATTCGATACTTTGCTAAATTTTCAAACAACTTGTTGAATAAATCATCGACATTGCCCGTTCATCCGTTCTAAATTCATCTATTCTTAATTTCCCTGAGGACTCGAGCCCCAAATTTCCTCAAATCCCCAATAAAACAACTGGTAATTGCATTTTTAATCTGTTATATACCACATATGTACCTGAAATCGTATCATATTTTTCAACAATATTCCCTACATCCCACCATATTCATCACAACATATATCAATTATACACACATATATGCCAAATATATATGAACACACATATATTTCCCGCACATTTTCCCCGTGAAATTATTGTTAATAAATTTTCATTCGGACTCTATTATTGTCTCGCGAAAAACAATTCTATGACTTTTCTGAGATAAAAACTGGAAATGTTAAAACAGAAAAATTCTGTATCATCCAACAGAGAGGAGAAATAATAAAAGACAGAAATTAATAAATTGAAGGATTAAGAAACGATGAAAAACCAGCGGAATTGAAACAGTGACAGCCACCACCGGAGTAAAAAAAAAAAACAGAGTAAACCGTCGCTATTCCAGAAACAATTTCAGTCTTTCAAAATGGCTGGACGATGTTTCATTTTATCGTCATCATAAACGTCCGCAGAGATTTATCTTCTTCTTTCTTTATTTTCCCTCTATACTGCACGGATCTGGGAGCCACGTGCGCTTTCAGCACTTTTTACCCATTTTTCCCTTTTTTTCTTTCATTTTTTTTTTCCACCCCTTCAGCCCACCGGAAGACGACAAAACCGCAAGGGTGGAGGGGAGGCAGGGGAGGTAGCTGCTGTAAGAAACTGAGGTAAAACTGCAGAGAGGAGTGGGAGGTCTCGGTATGACGCCAAAATAAGAAGAGGGTCAACTAAAAAATAGCCTGAAAGCTTAAAAAGACTCAGAAGTGGTCTCCTCCCCCAAAAAAAAATATCCAAGGATAACAGTAGCTTTTGATAAATGCGTGATAATAATTGCGAGTGCAAAAGAGTGCAAAAGAGTGCAAAAGAGTGCAAAAGAGTGGAAAAGAGTGGACAATAATGAAAAAGAGCGCAAAAACCGTACAGTACAGAGGTGAATTACCCCATATGCGACATGAGGGGGTAATAAAGGGAAACGATATTTCGAATGCCACAAAAACTATTTGAAAGTGGGTTTTTTTTTCTCTCTCTAGTGTCTCTCTCTCCGGTATCGATTTGAGCAGAGTTTATTGGCGATAAAAAATCTAAAATATTTTACGGCCTCCGGAGTATCTCCCCCGTAGAAGTGCCGTGAGCTAGAATGACACTGAAAAATTGTTGGGAAGAATAAAAAAAAAAAAAAAAAGTTGCATCTGGGGATATGGCTATACAATTCATTTACGAGCATCTCAGGCGTATGGAGCACGTGCATATGTGTATTCATATTGAGATTTGAAAGGGGCTTTGAGGGGTGGAGTGAAGAGGGTCGTAATCAGACTCGTAAAGTGTGAGTTTATGGAACAACCCATGGGTTTACGCAAAAACCCAATCATATTGGCATAACCGTACCGACAGTTCTAGGCAGTTATACGTTACATACGTACCCCAAATGCCACACGCGGAGGTGAACGGCTAAAGCGTGTGATTTGATGGCACATATATACTCTTGTATACAGGTATACGGGAATTCAATGGGCTTCGGTATACCTAACGCTTCGAGCATTCGACGGAATACGTATTCACGAGCCATTTTCTGTTTTATCCGTGGGTTGGACCCAGTCCACGTACTATACCCGGTTATACGACCACTCTTGTATGCACGTACAGCCAAAGTACACTGAATTCGGATAATATCGCCCATCGAGGATGCGAAATTTCTACTCCGAGATCACTCCCCTCTTATTTCCATGTGCGTCACATTTCAAAATTCAAGGTGCATGCATTTTTAGAAAATTTACTATCGACGCTTGGAACGCGGCTGTTGTCATATCGGGGTACACAAAAAAAAAAATCGATAAATCCAATCTGTGAGGATGTATATGTTTAATATATTCTCCATCGAGCGTTTTTTGGTGGTAATTAAAGTACATAGCGAATGCATTGAGTTCAGTTATCAACAGTGCTTTTTTTATTCAAGCTGAAAAATTTTTTATTAATGTATTTTCAGGAGAAGGATCTTGTATTGGTTCGTTACGAATAATTATTTTAATGAGGTTAATTAGTATTTTTTCAGCTATTTTGATCTTTCCATTATAAAAAATCAATTTGCTAATTGATTGCAATTCCTGTCGCACTGTCGACTAAATTTTCAAGTTCTAATTTCAATTAATTTTCAATTAACAATGGAAAAATCAGGTGTTCAAAAATAAAAGTAAGAGAAATGTCTTTCGTTTGTAATGATTTTTGAGGTTTCAAAAGATCAAATCCAATTTAATTATCAATGGATTGAATTTCGCGAAATAATTTCCTGAATCTGAATTTTGAATTATATGGCAAATTATTGTCGTAATTATGTCAATTGCACGGGAATTTTTTTATGATGGATACGCCACGTGTGAGGTACTTCTTTTATGTAGGAAATATATCTTGAATATTGCAACTTTCACGGGGAGATATGAGCGACGGATATAGAGCACATAAAATGTGAAAAAATAGCAATTCACTTCTTATTGACAATTCAATTCAAAATCACGAGAATTGTTATCAGATTCGTTGCAAAATTTCGCTTTCCCTCTAATTTGAAGACATTTTCACCGAGAACAAAGGAGAGTATGTTTCATTTTCTCGATATCGACTTTGAAATGAAGCAGACATTTTCAAATTCACGTGTTTCCGTAACAGCTATTGTCATTTCACCGATAATTTGTTGACACACAGAAACGAGTTCTGTATCGATCGTAAATGGCCCTTTCGTACTGCACTCGACTTGTGAAAGGAAAAGCAAACCAAAATTTCCAATTCAATCTTCAATTCCCATTCACCTCCAGTAAACACTCGCTGTTCCCGGATTTCTCCGAAAGAATCGGAGAGAAAATTTCAGGGATCCACCTCTGATCTGCAATCATAAGCCGTCAGAGCAGGTGATAACGGTTTTATTCGTCAGATAAAGAAAACGTTGTCAGTGTTACCGAGAAAAAAAAATTCAAGGATCAATTTACTTGAGATAACTATTCATTCCTCCAAATTATTTCTTTCCAAAAAATTTCGACTAAGTCCTCCAGATAATTATCACCAGAATCCCCTAGATTTTATTGCGTTCATTTGGTTTAACGGGGATATTAATTACGACCACAAAACTGTATGAACAATTCCAATTTTAGGATAAAATGAAAGGTCACACCTTATGACATGTTGGTGATTAGATCTCGGAGGGGAATGACAATTACATAAAAATGAAACACCCTCTTTCCCGCAGTATATAACAAATATACAGTACATCAATTCCAATGGCGAAATAAGCACGAATCATCAATTCTAGGAATACAACAAAACCATGTCAGCCATTTTGGCCTTTCATTTACCAAATTGCGACAATAAAATCTGATTTTGAGAGTATAAAGATAAAATTTTCCACTTGCAAATAAAGTAATAATAATGACAATAATAATAATAATAACACAATAATAATAAATAAATCGAGTAAATGAATCCTCGACCGGAGTAATTTTTTTCCCCGTTGTAATTAGATCATGTCGACGAAATAGAAGTTTGTCCATTAATTTGAGCCTGACCAATAGAACGATCCCCGAGGCTGAAGATTTGCTGAAAGTTGCTGTAACTATTCCCCACTAAATACGATTTTTTACAGCGATACTTGGAGAGCAGTGAGACGCGACCCGATTACCGGAAAAAGTTAAAGGTCTACAGAGAGATGCCGGCCCTGGGGGAGCATTGGAGATACGGTGGCAGCCAAGCGACCGTGCCAACATACCTGTGGGATCCATACCTATGTTGTATAAATGTAGGGGAAATGCCGGCAGCGAGGGTTGAAGATACTGGGCGGGGTGGCGAAGGGTGCCGAATGTGCCAAGGGTGTGGTTGTAAAGGGTATAAGGGTGCGATGTGCTGGATCACTCGGATATGGTGGAAGAGGAGATGTACGTGACTCTAATCCGTAAATAAGAGTCATGAGAGAAAAATCCAGGCGATAGGCTCACGTTATAAAGAATCGTCTTTCTTTATATAGAGGGGACGTAAAAAACCTCCGGGTTTATTAAATTTACACCTATTTTTACGGCTTCACTTTTTTTCTCCCTCTCCCTCTCCCTCTCTCTGTCTCTCTCTCTCTCTCTTTTTATTCTTCTGGTGAAGAGGCCCCTTAGTCAATTGTTGGAGCGGTTATTCAGGTTCAAGTGCGGTTTGCCCGGATTTACCGAGCCCCACCCATCGACGGGGTGTGGGGGAGGGATTTGCTTTTAATTATAGATCTGACAAGGAGCAAATCAACGGATATCACTCAACGTCAAAAGCACGAGTGATTCTATTATTCCATTATAGGCAGTTTTGGTTTACGAGGAACAGTGAAACATTGCTGCAGAGATATTGACTTTATTTTATGTACACATTGTGGATTAGTTGATATATTTTTTAACTGTTATACATTTAAATGATTAACGATTTATATGATTTATCGGTAACGCGTCGTAGTTTCTTTGGTTTAGTTTCTGATTGAATACAAAAATACAATTCATTTCCGAAGACTGATGCAGGTCACGGATTCACTATGAAATTCACGGTAGAATTATTATTTTCCTATGTAAAAAATTAATACCCTTTCTCCGTCAATATTGAATATTCAATTGATTCAAAGGGGGAGAAGGTGAAGAGAATAAAACAATCGTACACTCACTTATCGATAATAACATTAATTAAGATGCGCCAGTGCTTCGACTGTTCTCAACAATTCTCCGTCTTTCGCTGAGTAATTGGAGAAACTTGACTCGCGGACTCGCTGGATATTTAAATTTGTCTTTCGATCGTGAAACCTTATCGATAGACTCCATAAATGCAGCGAGCGCCTCGTCAGAGCTTGAACTTTCATCAGACGAATCGTACTTTGAGATTGTACATCTCGGTGATGGCAGGGATTTCTTTACCCTAGCAATCAGCGCCTCCTCATCAATTTCGCCAATTAATTTTGGATAAATATTTGAATTATCTAGTTCGCAATCACTCAATCTGGCGGATGACAACGAGTGACTACGCTTCTTTGGTTTATGATTAACTCTACTGGTATCAATGATCCTTCGATATCTACTCAGTGTTTTCAGATCAAAATTAGCACTCTCATTGTCTTCATCCGTGTCATCAACACATCTGTGAAAGTACCTATCAACACTGTAACTGTTGTTGTATTTAACACTGAGATCGTCCATTGAATTCATAGATTTTCCAGAGTCCTGACTGAATTCAGCTAAATCGTGTTTAGCTTCAGCAGACTCTCTTTTACTGCGGTACTCTCTCTGAAGGGCATCGTCCTGACACTTGACTCTGCTGAGACATTGCTCAAGCCTCTCCATACTCCTCAGACATTTTTCGTAAGGACTGCACGCACTTACTTCAAGTTTCTCATCCCTCGTCGTTGAATTTCTATCGAGCTGGTGCTTTTCATCCACCTCATCGCCGGGGCTAATGTACTTGTTGATTGAATTTATGTTTCGCATGAAGACAAGGGCCTCGTCGAGGCACTCCTCAATGATATTTGTCGATTTTTTTGATTTGTCAGTGTCCGCTTTATTTCGAGCACTCAATTTCGCTGGGCAATTGGATTGGAGGGACTGTTTCCAGGTGATTTTATTCTCTGTCGACTCGGGACTATTCAATTTCATGATCGAGCCCGATGATTCAGCAAACCTATAATTACGTAATGGTGATGTCACTGGTTCAATGATGATATTGGCATCCCCGAAGGACACCCGTTTTTTATCACCTGATGATTTATGCGACAATAGTCTTTCATTATCGCGAGTATCGTGTTGTGTATTTAATAATAATGGTACGATTGGTACACCCAGTATCATTGATTTAAATTGCTGAACTGGTGGTGGTAAATCGTTGGATAAAACACTGACTTTTGTTCTCGGCAGTTGAATATCCGTATCATCGAAATCAGCAATATCCTCCGGGTATAGCAGTGAATCAGTACCATCCTTTTTTGTATGTGCAACAACGTCCGGAGGACATGGATTATCATTCACGTTATCCTCTGTCTCATTCTTTACGATAGAATTGGTTTTTATATGACCAGTGGCACGTCTCACTCTCTCGTCCTTTGGGTCCAGGCTGTCATCCGAAAAGTTAGTTTCTTGCTCGTAAACTCCCTTACGATCTATCATCCCGATGAAGGAGGACGACCTCAGACCCTCATTTGTGACGCCTGCGCTGGGGCACATCAGCGTTGGCAATTTATCTGTGACCTTTGTCTCCACTGGCTTAGTTACGGCCCTTTGTTCATTCCCAGTCTTAAACATATTCGCATTATAAGTATCACAATGTGAATTATTGCGTGATGATAGTGAATTAATGCAGCCATCACGCTTGTTAAAATAATTGGACGCTAATGTGTATTTGTCTGAGGGAATACTCGAGTAATTGTACTGTCGCGAAATACCCAGGGGGCTTTGACTACGCCATCTTGACGTACTTGGCCACGTACAACTGGTTTTGTTGAACCACTCGCTAGTGAGGGATTTTCTTCGTCTACCCACTGGACTCAGTAGTCCGGAGTCATAAAATTTTTCATTATCTCTGTTTGCCACTGCGAAGGATGTACCTATGGAATTGGTGAAGAGAATGGAATTGTTTGGCTGGTAACAATTGGATGAAATGCCAGGGTGTAGGTCAATCGATGTTGAGCCATTTTCCACAGTACACCGAGGATCATGAAATATATTTTCTATTCTGAAAGTACGTCCATCAGTTTGACTCCCACTCGGCCTAGTCATTGTTGTCGTCGATGAATCCCGCATTCTCGGACGAATAAAATTTTCATCAGTCAGTGTGCCAATCTCAAGACCAAGATTTTTATCAGTCTGGCACGCTGTGTCACGTTTTGTATCGCTTTGACGTGAATCTTTACCTTCGAACACTTGTACCTTTGACTCGAGAACAGTTGGCGATTGTATCGTGATGTTTATCATGTCAGGGAGGTTTATAGAGATTACACTCTTGTCACAATCGTCTACCTTATGTTTATGGGGTGAGTGGAGCTGGGGAGGACAGCAGGGCTTTACCACTGGATGGTGGGAATGATGATTGTGACGATCGTGATGATCATGCTCGTGGGCATCAATTGGTTTATGATCGTGACTGTGATCGTGACTGTGATCGTGACTGTGATCATGATGGTTATGGTCATGATATAGACCGTCATCTTCATGACTGTGTTCATGACTGTGTTCATGGTCTCCGTGATCATGTCCATGATCATGTCCATGTCCATGATCATGATCATCATGAATTTTTGGTGGACAACAGGGCTTGGTCTCTTTTTGGCAAGGATGCGGTGGCTTTGAATGTCGCTTATCATCGCAACAAGTTCTCTTATCTTCTTCGGACGTTTGTACACCAGTGCATGGAGGTTCAGTTGGCAAATTCGTATTCATTGAACTCTCGGTCATCTCAATCGCACTATCGAAATGAGCATCATCGTAAAGAATTCCAGAATCGTGCTGGCACAACTCCATCGAGTCCCAATGATTACTGCAGTGTTCCGTAATGTTAGCTGAATCCTTGAAGTAAACAGGTGGTACATCTGGCGCATCTGTCGTCGATGTAGACATTTCTTTGACACGGCGAACAACTTTATCGGTGGGCTCGAGCAAGTCGTAATTCTCATGGCGATCAGTGAGCACAGATGCATCTTTACGAAGTACTTTTGGTTCTCTTACATTAATTCCTTTGTCCTTAAGTCGAAGGGTTGATGCTGAATCAGTTTGCGTGTCCACACAGATACGTCGTCTTTTGGCCAACATTTTTCGTGATATTTCCTGAAGACGCATTCTCGTTGCACTAGCTAGTTTAACCTCCGAGGACTCGGGGGAACGTATGTCCGAGGCCGGTGTAGACGCCGTGTTGCTGTCTTCACTGGTCTTCCTGCTCGAGTAGAGCCTCTCCGTAACCGCAGCAACTATGTCAGCTCTTCTCGCGCGCTGGATTATCGTTTGTGGCTTTGATGACAATTGTTCAGATTCAGCAAAACTACCTTTGCTCTCCTTTGTGCTACTTACTTCCTCCTTAGAACTACTAGAACTGCTATCCTTACTCGTTCTCCTCTTGAGAATATCAATACTTGGCTTTCTGATTGAATTAGCTCGGTGTTTATTAGCAGGATTTCTCCATTGTGGCTTGTCCGATTTGTCCTCAATTTCTTTGATGTTATTGAGCTTTTTCGATCTGTCCGGATTGAGGCGTTTTTCAACATTCGTTTGGGATGTTTGGGACTTTTGAAGTATCGCAGGTAATTGCGATCTCTTTGCCAAAGTCTCCGTAGATCCGTATCTCCTGGAATCGGCTAACGCCGATGTAATTCCATGGAGATTAGAATCCGTCGATTGTTGTTTACGGAGTCTTGGCTTCTGACTAGTTGTAGAATTCACACTATTCTCGATAATGTGAAAACTTGGTCCATGATCGAGTTGATTCGTATTGATTTTATGGCTCACTGTTTCAATCGCTTGGGTGTCCAAATTTTTACTCGCCTTGGGCACAACACTGCTGCCGAATTCATTTTCAATTGAATCTTCCGGCGCACCGTCACTGCAAATCTCCTCGATTTGATGGGAATTGGATTGTACAGTGTCGTCTGGCTTGATGAGTACAGCCACCAATGTTGGTATATCAACAAAAACCGGTTCGTTTACTTCCTCTTCAATCAATTGTGATATTCTAGCGCAATTGTAATTTGTCAGGGGTAAATCACGTGGAGTATCGTTGATATTCCCGATTATTTCGAGTGATCCAAAACGTTTTGGTGGAGTAGTCGTATCTGATTTGGGGGTGATGCAATCGCTCGTGCTATGTCGCCTCGTCAGACTGACGTTGGGTGATACTGAATCGGGCGTTGGTGAATTCGACGTCGACGTTGATACGCATCTGGTCTCGAAGTCCTGACGACCCTGGTTATGTTGACAGGGGCATGGCAGCTGCTTCAATTCCGTATGTGGCTCGATGTTCTAGAAACAAATTGGATCGATTGGAGTGGATTCATTGGTAAGGAGTACATCAACTTCTCTATCTACCCTTTATCTCTCAGACTAGATTTAGAAAATTCTATGAGACAATTCACTAGTTGGAAGAGTAGAGGAACATTTTCCTATCTTCAAATACATTCCAACAGATGAAACCATTGAAATCTGTCATTGATCCGTGTAATTAGGACATTCACTCACTAATTGTAGTCAACAGTTTACAGGTCACACAGAGAGAAAAAAAAACATTCAAGATTTTTTCAATCTCGATTTCAGAATTCAGAAGTTATAATTTGCTTTCCGTAAGAATGGACTGTCAATCTATCTCACGAAAAAAATCATAAGATTAAACAGAGAAAATATATCTTAAAGTCAAAAATAATAGTCAACTTAAAAAAGTGAAAAAACTGAGATTACGAAAAGCACAAATAAAATCCATCATCACACGGAAGGAAAAATATAGTAGAATCCAGTTATAGTCGCACCTCTCCTCAATGTCTTTTTTCGCGTATTCTTCGGTTCGCCTACTCTTCCAACCCCGGGTTCCAAGACGTAAATAATCAATTGTTTCGTCTACAAATTTTCCGGAGGAAATAATAAAATTTACTCGTCTCTTATTTTTTACCATGATTTTTGATAATAAAAAATCGAATAATTCTTCAGGCGACAATGACGTGACTAGTCACGTACTTCTTTCTGTATTTTTCTCTCCTTGTATGAATTGATTAATTACAGGATTTTGAAATCTCTGCGGAGTGAATGCCTCGAGAGAATCTAAAAATGGGCCTTTACCTTATCCGAAAGTAGTGATTTCAATCTCGCAACCTCTGCCCGTAGCTCTCGTATTATCTTAGCAACTGGATCTTCATTTATCACTGGCCTGTTAATAACACTCTGTGCCCTCTGGGCAAACCGCAGTGTGTGAGACGTCTCGTTGAAGCTTCCACTCGCTGGCGATATCGCTGAAATTGATTCGCAGATTTGATTTTAACTCGTGTATGTCTGTGATATCGCTCTACTCTCGATTTATATGCCTTCAAGCTACTCGTCAAATTTCATTTCAGTTAAACTGATACTCGAATCTAGGTTTACAGAATCGATATGGTTTACCAAATGGTTTTTTCATTGAAAAAGTTAATTAATATTTTCTTTTGACGTGTCATTCAGCATTCGTTCCCGTTAGTCATTCGTATTTACTTTTATTATGATTAAAATTGGAATCAATTGGGAAAAACATGTGCCAATGTTTGTCACGTTGACTTTAATTTTCACTGAATACAAAACACCAATTCGATGTGTTCCATTAACAACAACGTGATGCAATTTACATTATTACAATAGGAATTTTAATTAACAGTGTGTTATTAGTCAATGACTTTGACAATATTGAAAATTTATCGCCCTGCAATTTTCAACGAGTTACGTGATGTTAATTGGTACTTTAATGAATTTAGACTTCCGGCTGGGTCTTCAATGCTCAACAAATAGCCTCGCGATAGCTCAGTTATAATACAATGGGTGTGTAAATATTCAAGTGGATTGTCGTTCACTGATACGAATGAACTATTCACGAATCAATTACATATTAATTGACTTTGGAAATTCATCGTGCATATTCCACTGGGTGTAGTAATGGAAAATACCGGTATATGGAGTTATGTATCATCGACTGTGTATTACCCGTTAATTTTCCGTGTTTCAATTTTCAATTGTACTTGAGGGCATTACACGCAAGTTTGAAATACTGAATACCAGAAATTGTTAGCTACTCTAATTCTACAGATACAGAGGGAATGAGTAAATTTATTCTGTGGTTCAGAAGGGGGGGGAATTAAATTACGTGGTGAATGGAGAAATTCTACGTGATTTTTTTTTTCTTGCTTTTGACGGTCTACTATTTACCGAAATGGTCTGTGTTGGTTAATGATTATTAGTCCTGTGATTTGGCGCCTGTAAAAGTGTTTAAAAATGACAGGTTTTGATTCATGAGTGATATAATTCGGGGAATGCGGGGTAATATGGACATGCTTTTATTTAATTGAGCAATTGACGTCATCGAATGTCTCACGGATCACGATGGCTACCTAAAAGCCAAAGCCCCTGGTTCAAAATCATTTAATTATAAGATTTTTTTAATTGAGAATTTACCATGGAACCGTTTTTAACGGGTGTCCATATTATCCCAGCTTTTCCAAGGTTTTGGAACGGATTAAAACGCAATAATTCAAAGTATTGAAAAGTATCCTCATTGACATTTGTGTTTATGAAAATTTGGATTGATCCACCAGTTTCATTAATATTTTTCATAAAATAGTATTTTCCCAGCAGCAGAATTTATTGGAATTAACCCTGGCATTGAAATGTCTCTCAAAAAAAGAGCCGTCATATTTTCCGTAAAAATGCCCGAGTCAATGAAGCCGTCAACTTGGAATTATTCCGTTTTTCTTACAAAATAAAAGAATCAAAGCCAAGTCGATTAAAGAAGTTAGAATGTTTTGAGGGGGTGGAGTTAAATTGAAAAGTTAAGAGTAAGAAAAGTAATTCTAGTGAAGTTATTTAATGCCCTCTCCAAATGAGGTAAAAAAACAAGTTGAATAAATTCATTCAATTTGAAGAAGATTATCTCAGCCTGTGTAGCACATAAAAAGTTCCTTTTTTTAAAGTTCAATGGAGTTCTGGAGGGGTTTTTTTGATAGTTGGCGAGGTATGTCGCAATTAAAATGCTCTTACTTGCCAGCATAATGGTGGTTGCATTGCCACCGAGTGAGTCTTTCAGGAGCCACGTTAGTGCTGAGTCTCTGTAAGGTATAAATCTTCTTCCGGGATTATTTCCACTATTACCTCTTTCCGCAAGTGCAGAAATCACATTACCCAGTGCAACGAGGCTCTTATTTATGTTAGCACCTTCCTGGAAAATCAATGTTACAAGGGCGTCAGGTGAGGGGTAATCACTCGGAAAAATTGCACAATCCATTTTCGAGGAAGTTATGAACATTCTGCTGCATTTCATTCATAACATTCTCCAACATTTTTATTTTATCTCTCAATCACTCGTTTGGAATTTTCTTTGAAATCATTTTTGACTGTCAAATAAAATTCATATTTCAACTAAAGTGTTATGAATAATTCGTAAAAATAATAATCGATTTAAAAAATCGTGAAATTATTCACAGTTATAAATTTAGCGCCATTTTTTCACTGAAAAATCTTTAGATATTTCAATGACAGTTCGAATTTCATCTCTTCATGACAATTGGACATTAAATTCCATTGAATTTCCAATCATGGAGAATTAAGGAAAATAATTACCTGAATTTCTATTATTTGTTTTTTTTACTAAAAAATCCCGTTATCTCATCCAGAAAAAAATTACTACTTCATCAAATAATAACCAGAATCTCCTGATTTTTCTTTTCCTTCGACCGCCAAGTTTTTCCATAATTTTAACGAAATAATTGATTTAAAAATAAAAAAATGAAACAATTTTCAGAAGACCGCAATTTTTTCGTTCATGGAATTTTATTAATGAAGTTCAATTGAATATGAATGAGTTGTAATTCAATGAAATATTCCATAATTTCTTGCGGCACGTAATGTTTCATGAATTCTTGAGTCAACGCAGTGAACTCACTTTCAAACGATTAATTCCAGCACAAGCAGCGGCATTTTCACTGCCCGCCAGGTCGACCAAATGTAGCTTGCAGCCATGAATGGAGTGAGGTCGTCTCAGGTTTCTAGATGTTGATGATTTAGACGGTTCTACGGATGCATTGGCTGTTGGACTGGTGAATGGCTCAAGGGTAAGTGTTAGGAGAGCGTGACTCCTGCTGCTGGTGGGATTCTGCAGGGTTGAAGCTGTCTTGCGGGCTTTCGTACCCTCTTCCACGCGAAACATCAACGAACTCAAGGTTTCAACTTGATGCTGGGTTAATCCTGGAAAATCCATTTTCACGTTTTTACAGGGACAATAGAAAAAGAACGACAACTTTCGAGACTAACGGCTTCATGTTTTCCTCGATTCCTTTCAACTTCATGAAAATTTCAAATCCGATTTATATTGCCGGCTCAACTTTTTCATCGCCAATTTTCTCAGGTTTCTCATTTTTCAATCCTTCAAACTATTTTCCACCAACAATCAGTTTCAATGTCAAAAGTATTTAATATAATTGTTCTTTCACATTTTTCATATTCTCTGATCGATAATTATTGCTACAAGTGCAACTTTTATAATGAAAATAAATTGACTGATAAATAAATAGAGAATAAAGTTCAGATGATTTCTCATAAACATATTGAGGATTTTTATAAAAAAAATATCATCGATGTATAATTAATTATCAATCAACTCAGATAAATGAATAAAGTACAGCGCAATTCCGCACACAAGAAAATCCTACCGCTGAAAGCCTTTCTATTTGATGAAATTGGAAGCAATCCCAGGTTTTTCAAATTACACCGGTGAAATCCCGGTATTCACTCCAAAATTTCCCCGATTTTCCTCTGAATTTTCATGAAACTGTGTGACAGACACCGCAAAAAGAAAAAAATAATCTCGAGAAAAAATCGTCAATTCCCTATCGATAAAAAAAAAGTGGAAGATCTCGAGGTAAAAAGGTTTGATTTTGTTCCATCGTTTTATTTATGAAACGTTTATACATACCCTGTACATAAGGACCCAATCGAGGATGCTCGCGTACTCTGAGGCCGTTTGAGCTTGTCGACGGCTTGAGAAGATCCCTCACTCTCTCGTTATACACTTCAAGATAGCTACAAGTAAAAGAAGAAGCTAAAAACTGATCAACTTTTTACCCCCCAAGCCACTTTTACCTTTGCCAATACTTTTATATAGCTCTATGCGGAAAAATAAGTGAACTGGTGGGGGGATATGAGGATGGGGTTGAGGACACGACGGGTGAGTTACAAGTGCAGGCACTTGGAGCTACGCTCGATATTATCGTCATGAGCAAAACCGACGGAGTTACTCCGACGTTAATGGCTCAATTTTCACTCGACGAGAACGACTCTGCGAAGGCCCTATAGTCCAGACAAATCGGATCAACCCTTTGGCAATGGACATACGCCAGCACGTGTAAAACTTCAACTAGTCAGAGTGACAATCACTGTCAATCTAATTCAGATTCTACTATTTTCATAAATGGCGGGAACACTCCGTAAAACTACGGTCATTCTAATATCGAAGTTTTTTTATAAGCAATTTTTTTATTCATTTGGAGTCACTCAAGTCATCAATCGAGTCGAATTCATTCGAGATCAATTTAACGAATCGAACTGAATGGAAATTCTACATTTTGGAAAATACAGTTTGCATAATTTTTTTGCAGTTTGCATAATTCATTTCGAATTTATGAAATTATTTCCCTCAATTTTAATCGTGAATATCTCAATCATCGAATAAAATTGGGAAAATTAATTATTAAATGAAATATATGAGTGAATGTTTTATGAAGTAAGTATTAAAACACAACTGAAAGAATTTTATTTGAAGAATTATGTAAATGTTTAAAAATTACTCAAGTCTGTGGAGAATATTTTCATGAAAAATGAAAGGATAAACCCAAAATTTGACGGGAGTTGTCCCTACATTTTTTGCAATTCACTCTGAAAATTTAAACGTATGAGAGTATTGATGGAAGGAGTCTAGGATTTTTCTAACATGCGGAATAAAAAATTTATTCGCCAGGCGAGAGGAGTTGGGCATTTTCACCGGGTGGTATTCAGGAGTTACGACGGAGTTATCCATCGTAAATTTTTCAATCAGCTGAAATTCTGAGGGATGGTACAGTAAATCACTCCCTCATGCGGGGTAATTTCGCTGTGTAATGTGGCATTGTAATTTGCCTGCAGTGAGGCTGTCATTCATTATTTGCGGGGTACGTGAACCACGGGGAAAAATTATTCACGAATTTTTTGCGCAACCTTTTCATACGTGAGAACGAATTTCTTAACATTTTGGATGAATAACTCGGGAAGGGCATTGTTTAAACATCCGGAGTGCTGAATAAACATTAAATTACGTAATTCATGCGGAAACCATTGAAATTCTGTTAACAATCGAGAGAAATTCCTGATTTTTGCGCATAAGCCACACAATTAATAGCAAATTTCTATGAATTTTTCATAACAAATAAAAAAAAACAATATTAATAATAATAAATTATTTTAAAAATTGCAGAAATTTTCATCCTGTAAGAATTACAATATTTCTAGTAAAAATCTCCAAATAATTATCATTTAAAAACAAAGAATAATTTGTATTAATCCCTAGTTGAATTGAAGTTTTTTAATTAAACATGAATTGATAAAAAATGTAGATGCACCCCTGGATAATAAAAAATGATAGTGAAAACAATAAACAGAGAGAGCATTCCCCTTTCTGAGGCCGTCAACTATGTCAATGGATTTCGGGGTTAACGACGTAGTGAACAGGTTCACGTATGAAAGAAAAAAGAAAAAAAAACGATAAATAGTATCGTATCGTATAAATCCCGCCAACAACCTGTACCATGCACTCCTGTAAACATTTAGATGTTAAAATACCGTGTTTCGAGTTTGTAGAATGATCGAACCGCCAATATAACGCATTCGACTGGTGCTTGCCCCTCATTTTTTTTTTTTCTTTTCAAGCCCTCCCATTCTGTTTTCTTCTCTCCCCATTGCCGATTGCTCCTTGGCGTTGAATCGATTCTTATTCCGTGGGTCTGCTCGTAATATCAGTCAGACACGAACCGGGTGTGTTATACGGTCGGTGTGTAGCCGTCAGGTTTTCTCCTTTTCCCTCCACCCACTCCAACCCTTCCTGGGCATGTTTTTTTTTTTATCCTCCGGGTCAAAGAGGTGCCTGCTTTATTCCCGACATTCGCCTCCGGGACTCAGGTTCGTTGGATGCAGGCGAGCATGTACGTGGCTCCACACCAAAAAGTTGAGAGCGTTTCGATGATGAACGACCACCACTGGACTACACACCTATCCCAACCTTCACGGCTATTTTTATCAGAATTTTTTATTATGACGAGTGCACTTGCTCCAACAACTTTCCTCCGTAAAATGAGGGTTAAATAATTAATTCCCGACCCTCCATTGAATTTTCTAAAGAAAGCATTCTCATGTCTTATTAATTGCCGGGTTATCCCTGGAACTGCTGAGTTGAGGTGGAAATCATGAAGGACTTTTTTTTAGCTCCTTAAATTCGGGAGAGAAAACGTCTTTTCTCTGTTTTTCATCAAACCAATGGTTTTCGAGATAAATCGATAATTGTAATGACAGAAATCTTTTTTCTGCACTTTTTTTTGGAAAAATAAGTTTTTTACGGAAATTCTGGTTGAATAATGAATTTTGGGGTTTTTGGGGGAGGGGAGGGTGTTGTGGATATTATCTATTGGATTGGATTCGTGTCGATGCTGCATGCACGAAGATTGCATTACGAGTACGAGGATCGAGTGAAATTGCACGAGAAAAATTTGTAGTTAAATTTATCCTGACGTTTAGTTATCGGGTATCATACCAGATCTGGAGAAATTTTTTCCTAACGTTACCGCATGAATTACCATTTTTTCGGAAGAATTACAATATTCTTTTTAAATTAAAACAATATCAACATTCAAGAAAATTGATATCAGGAAAAAATAATAAAATAATAAACACTCAAATAAAACAAATAAAATAAATCGATCCGTTAATTCTTTACTTTCATTCAATTAATTAAAAAAAAAAACATAGAAATCACTAATTATTTATATTCTGATGCTCAATTCTTATCCATTCCGCGAAAACTCTGGAAAAATCTAAACAAAATTTCCCAATTATTTCACACTTCAAAATCCAGATAATTGCGCGCACAATATTTATCTATAATTAATCAATCAATCAATTTTTCCTTCGCGTAGATGAACACTCTGGTTTACCCCACGGTATTATATTATTTGTCTATTATTTTATCGCTCAATCAATGACACTGCACATACTATATTATCGATCAATTAATTTATAAACTTTCTCACCGTAAACAATCGGGTTTACCCCAGAGCATTGTCACTGAATCGGAAAAAAATTCTCACAACCTTTTTCATACGCTAGAGTACTTGTCCTACTTGTTCATTTCCTCTCATATTTTTGTTGTTTTTAATTTTTATTAAGCTGTTCACGGGAGAATTACCCGATTACGAAATAATAATAACCTAGAGTTGCTGGTGGTTCTTTATTGAACCGATAATGGAAAAAAAAAATGCAAACGATAAAAAAGTATGAGAAAAAAAAAGGGCCCGGGGTGGAAAGGGGGAGGGGGGGGACAAGGGGGACAAGGGGGACAAGGGAGCGAAAGGAGATAGGGAAATGCGAATTAATGCAAAATGCTCGGGTTCTCTGTGGACGATTGCGTAGGTGTACACTTTAATTATTATTATCGGTGTGAACCATCGTATGGGATTCTCTGAAAATTCCAGAGGCGAGTTAATAGCACGAACGGGTAAATAGTCCGTTTTGTAACACTTACTCGGTGCACAGTTTTCTTTACTTTTCGGAGAGTTTTGCCAATGTTTTTCGCGAACCTTTACGCTCTCTGATAAGGAGTGAATGAAAAAAGAATCCAGACAGACAAAAAGTTTTCACGGGCGTTCAAGTTTAAAGTAGCTTTGTGCATGAACGATACGGGCACTTTATAGAGAATATAACGAATTAAGAGGAATATAAATTTGGAAAATTTGTTTGGAGTTGTGAAAATATTTGAATTTAGTCCCAAAGGGAATTCATTATTGACTAATTATTCTGGGAAAATTCCGAATTTTACCCCCATCATTTTATCCTGGAGAATATACTGTTTTATTTTTTTACGTTATTTATTTTTCGTTTTAGAGAGATTTCGAATGTTTGTGGAATTTTGAGATATTTGGGAGAGATATGAACGTTTTGACGGGGAAATTTGAATGGGAGAAATGACAGCTGCAGAAATAAAATACATTCGTTATTCTATTCTAAATAAAACATGACAGCAATTCCTGTGAGAGTGACATTAAATCAGATTTAGAATGAATCTTAATTAAATTTTCATAATTTCATAATTTATTCAGAATTCCCCTGAGATGATTGAATTTCGAATTATTCTAATGCTCAAAAAAACGACAGATTCTAAAAATGTTGAAATGAGGAGTCGTTGTATCTGGAAAAACTGAATTCTCGGGTGCAATTGGCCAATTTAATTGATACCCCTCCACTCACAGAATAATAATGATTCTGGCACAGGTGTTTCCTAAATGATATAAAATTTTAATGACCCACGAAATATTCGCGATTTTTATCATATTTTTATCACGTACTCAATCCAATTAAGAGAGTAATCTGCATTACAATGGTTATTCATAAAAAAATTGAGATTCCATCGTAGTGCAGTGGCCCCATAACCCCAAAGTATAAATTTCATGATTAAAATACCTCTCATTGTTTCTTGGCACAACTGTGAATACAACGTATCGTACACCGATTGTATCTGACTGTGGATGGTAACGATATTCGTGATACGAAACTCATGAAACTCAACGATAAAACGCGATAGCATTGCGTTTCACGCACCCACCGTGAATAATCCCCCTGTATGGAATAATCCCACTGCTAACGTAAACCCATGCCTCTGTTAAATATTGTCAATGTAACATGAAACGAGTTTATCCCTTTTTTGCATAATTTTTACAAATAACCATAAAAAATTCCAATCATTTCCCCCAAAACCCAGAGTTCGGCAAATCGCTAATAAAATTATCATTTTTTAAAAGAACTCTGATATTTATTTATTTAACAATTCACTACATCGTTACACATGCTCATAGGGAATTAGCGCTTTTGGGTTGACGATTTATCATAATATAATTGGATTCAAGAGGTGTCTTATAAAATTAAACAAATTCTTGGTAGACAAAGTACCAAGAAATAAAATTTAAACATATTTCGAGAAAACGCGCGTGCCCCGCCAATTAATTATTAACAAATAAAGCACGATTATCGTTGGAGTAGTGTGACATATTTGCATAATAACTGAAATAATAATTAAAATGGGGTAATATTTAAAATAGAAAAAAAACGAGGTAAGGGGTAAAACGGGGTGCATTTGTTAGAGTCACCCCTCCTTGGGGGGATTTTTGAAGGGGCGGAAGGGGGTGAAATTTCATCGCAGCTCTAATCATCAAAATTTGTCAAACCCCACCTAAAATATTTCCCGCAATTCTCCAGTTAAATTCATCATCCATATTATAATGCCCAAAAAACTATTTATTTTTTCCGTTGAAATTAAACTTCAGGAGAAAGAATGCCGTAACTGGAGAATGTGGGAAATTAAATATGTAAAACTGCTGCCTACTGGCGATTTCCCCTCTCCCCCGAGATAACCAAAAGTTTAAACATCAATAAACCCCCCGCCCCTGAATTTTTTTCGATATTTTTTAACCCAATTCTCCCCATTCTTTCATCCCTTTTGCCGGTGTTTACCCTCACAAAAGGCAAACGAAAAGCCAACCTACGTTTGAATATCGTAATTAAAACCTGACGAAGCAAATAACCGACGCCGTTTCCCCAGTTTTCCCCGGGTATTGCAAACTACAGGATGCATACAACTGTTACGAGAGTAAAGAGTAAAACTTCGAGATAAAAAAAAAAAAGTGAGAAAAAAGGGAGCGCTAGAGAAGAGAATGAAGTGCAAATAAACGATGAAATGAATCAGAATGACGAACGAGGCGGTGAAAAATACTTGGATTGTCTGAAATGGAATGGTCCGGGGGGTAGGAAGGTTTGAAGTGTGAAGGGGGTGGCAAGAAAAATAGCGGTGATAGGAAAGGAAAATAAAAATGTTGCGAAAAACGGGAGGAGGCGCGTAGACAAATAAAATTAGCGGCGAGAGGCATTTCCCGCCCGCGGAAATTCACGTGAATGAAAGCAGAATAGAAATGAGGGGTTGAACACCCCCCTGGTGCAGGTGTTTGCGTGGACGATACAGAAGAGGGTGAAAATAAAAAAAAATTATAAAAAAATCTTTTTTTACCCCCTAAAGAGATTGTAATATTCGTTTTTTCTCACGCTTTATTACTGCCTCAACCATAAAACCGGGCCTTGAGAAATAGTCCGAGACAACTCGGGGTGAGGGAATATATTTATTTCATTTTTTCTCCACTTTTTTTTTTCTTTTCGTTCTGCAAGTTGTAAATCGGTGCACCATTTCCGAAACGATTTACGGTAATTCGCAGGTTCTATCCCGTGCCTTCCAATTTCTTTTTCACACCGAAGGACGTTCGATCGTTCTGTTATCCTCCGAGATGTTTTATCGAGGGATATGGGTAACATAAATTTCAGGGTGCTGTTACTATTTGAAATTTTGTTGTTTTTTCTGGAATAATGATGATGAGGTAATGATAGTCGTTGTCGTTGTGCGGCTTTTGACGGGAAATTTATAGGGCGTTTGCCGATTTTTTTTAAATTTTTTTGTCCGCTCCTGCCGCGGGAATAACACATCATGTTCTCTTGGAATGTCTTTAGATAAATATTCAATACTTAAAATAATGAGGTAATTAAATACTAGAAAGTATTTCCTAATATTCACTTTAAAAACTATTTTCTTTTTTTTTTCGTAACATCACATTTAAGCTGTTGAAATATGAAAATTTTCTTTTAAAATGTCCCTAAAACATAAAAAAAAATATAAATACTTAAAATGATAAAATCATACAATATTAGAAAATATTTTCTAATATTACATTAAAAAACAAGTTATATTGTTTTTTTGTGGTGTCACGGGAGGAAATTGCACAAAAATAAATTAATCATGAAATTCACAGTTTTTCGTGGGAATTTTCTTCATGGCCCATCAAATGCTATGAGAATATCTCCCAGTAATAATAGAAGCATTATCTCGTCATCCGATCCGATCATTAAATCGGGAAATCTCGAAACAAAGGACACCTGATGACTGTTGCTGCCAGATCTCTCCAAATCCCATGGAAATCTATCTCAATCTGTTTCTCATCTCCTATTTCTCCCCACAGCATACAACCCAAAATCAAAAACAATAGTCCCTCCAGGTGCCTCTGAAATCCATGAAAAAGCACTAACAAACAAGGAGAAATATTCAATAAATATAACGTAAATTTTCCGTAATTCTGGAACCGAAGAAAAATTTCGGGGAATTGTTACGCATTTTTTCGCGATTGCTCCGTAATTTTTAGGAGAATTTTCTGCGGAAAATCACATCATTCCGTAATTTTTACTTCATATTTTTCTCTGTGGAAAAGGAACGACCGAAATCCCTAATATCCAATTAAATTTGTGAAATGGAATTCGCAGTACGAATTAACATAAACAGCGGTTTATAGCATCAGAAGATGAAGAGCCCAAGGACATGCAAAATGGCTCTCCCCGGAATCGGTTCCAATTCAATTACCGTCAATTTTATGGTTAATGCTGCTGTCTTTATTATCAATAACTATCAACACGAATTCCACTAAATAATCAAAACACATCTCTATTGGAGACAAAAGTGCACGCCAAAAAACGAATTAATTAGAGCCCAATTAGAATTCCGATAAATGACATAGATCAATATAGAAATATAGATAAATATATAACAAATTAAAACCGAATTTCGCACAAGAGTAAATAAATTATTGTTTTTAGCACAATTAAACATTGGTTTTGATTGGAAAAAGAAAATGCGGGTACGAATTTATAATGAGTGAGATTGGCAACATGAATTTGTTGAATCCTCGGGAAGAAATGAGAAAGTGCATATGAAGAGAAATTTTAAAAGAAAGAAAAGGTATTTGCTGATATCTGAAAAGTCAAAATTTTCGGGAACGTATCAGGAGAACATGACAATCCAGGAAGTATTCACTGAAATTGAAAAATTCAAAATTTTCAAGAAAGTATCAGGGGAGCATGAAAATCGG
>NW_011887771.1:1124475-1146101 GCF_000806365.1 Fopius arisanus | reverse complement strand
TGAAAAAGTATCAGGAGAACATGACAATGCAGGAGGTATTAACTGAAACTGAAAAATTCAAAATTTTTGAAAAAGTATCAGGAGAACATGACAATCCAGGAGGTATTCACTGAAATTGAAAAATTAAAAATTTTCAAGAAAGTGTCAAGAGAGCATGAAAATCGAGGAGGCATTCACGGAAATTTTGAAATTCAAAATTTTTAAAAAAGTATCAGGAGAACATGACAATCCAGGAGGTATTCACTGAAATTGAAAAATTAAAAATTTTCAAGAAAGTATCAGGGGAGCATGAAAATCGAGGAGGCGTTCACGGATATTTTGAAATTCAAATTTTTTAAAAAAGTATCAGGAGAACATGACAATCCAGGAGGTATTAACTGAAATTGAAAAATTCAAAATTTCCGAGAAAGTATCAGGGGAGCATGAAAATCAAGGAGCTATTCGGGGAAATTGAAAAATTCAAAATTTTCAAGAAAGTATCAGGAGAACATAACAATCCAGGAGGTATTCACTGAAACTGAAAAATGCAAAATTTTTGAAAAAGTATCAGGAGAACATGACAATCCAGGAGGTATTCACTGAAATTGAAAAATTAAAAATTTCCGAAAAAGTATTCGGGGAGCATGACAATTGAGAAGGTATTCATTCAAATCGAAAAATTCAAAATTTTGAAAAAAGTATCAGGAGAGCATGAAAATCGAGGAGGTATTCACGGAAATTGAAAAATTCAAAATTTTCGAAAAAGTATCAGGGGAGCATGGAAGTCGCGGAGGTATTCACTGAAATTGTGAAATTCATAATTTTTAGAAAAGCATCAGGAGAACATGAAAATTAAGGAGGTATTCACCGAAATGTGGTATCGTTGGAAATTTGGAAATGGTCTCCTGCCCCCTCTGACAGCGGGACTGCTACTGAGGCAGTTACCGAGTCGGCTGACGGGCAGACACCCCACCATTGGGGGTCTGAGTGACCCCATTGGCATTGCTGTACTGCACCCCAAGAGTGGGAGGGGGCCACACACCAAGAGTGGGAGGGGGCCACACGCCAAGAGTGGTGGGGTGTCTACCCGTCTGCCGACTCGGTAACTGTCAGAGGGAGCAGCGGACGAAGTAAATGTTATTTTCTGCGTTACGAAATTGATATTCCCTGAAATTGAAAAATTCGAAATTTGTGAAAAAGTGTCAGAAGAGAATAACAATTGAGGAGGTATTCACTGAAATGTGAAAATTCGAAATTTTTGAAAAGGTATCACGGGAGCATAAAAATTAAGGAGGTATTCACCAAAATTTGGAAATTCAAAATTTCCAAGAAGTATCAGGAGAACATGACAATCGAGGAGGTATTCACTGAAATTAAAAAATTCAAAATTTTCGACAAAGTATCAGGAGAATATGAACATTAAGGAGGTATTCACCGAAATGTAGAAATTCAAAATTTCCGTGAAAGTATCAGGAGAACATGAAAATTGAGAAGGTATTCACCGAAATTTGGAAATTCAAAATTTCCGAGAAAGTATCAGGAGAACATGACAATCGAGAAGGTATTCACTGAGATTGAAGAATTCAAAATTTTCGAAAAAGTATCAGGAGAACATGAAAATCAAAGAGGTGTTTGCTGAAATTTAAAAATTCAAAATTCCGGAAAAAGTATCAGGAGAACATGAGAACAAAGAGGTATTTGCTGAAATTTGACAATATTTTTATCGCGTTCTAATGTCTGAATAATGAAGCATTACCGGAAAATAAAAAGAAATAAACGAATTTCAAGTGTTATTTACCACCGGTGATTCATCAATCAGTCAATTAAAAATAGCGATAAACGAACGGAGGAGTAAAAAGAAGGTGAGATCCGGTGAAATACAAACTCAAGGTCGTAAAAGAGAAGATAGCAGTGATAATATTTGTTTCCTCCTTACAATCCTTGATACGATTCACACTGAATGTCTGGCAAAGCGTAAAAACTTTTATCGTTCAATTTCGATCGCCAGCTTTATTTGTTCCGCACTTTATTCTTTAGGAGAATTGAGGGTGAGAGCTTCTACAATATGTTTGATGTCAGAAGGCCAAAGAGCGTGAGATAGAAGAGGAATGTATCTAAAAAGAAGAAAAAAAAGGAGTAAAACGCATGTACACGAGAGCCCGTGATATTCAACTCAACGATTTTAGCTACAGTACCTGGGGATGTCCATCGTAAACTGACATATTTTACTCGCTACACGAGAAACACAAGTACCCGGAGGAGCTTCTGCCACATTTCCCTCTTTACTCAACCTATATTATTCAACTTCATTTTTTTATCACTAAACATTACCCTTTTGTACCCCTTTTTGCCCCTTTTTGCCCCTTTTTGCCCTATTCGAAAGGACAATAATTACCGGACAAGTAACGTGTTCGTCCTTTCTGCCGAAAATCACCGTTCCTCTTTTTTTCCATTTTTCTGCGATAAGATTTGCGACAGGGGATGCACGTGAAAAGTTTTTTGGGATTTGTCATTGTTTAATGGGCCATTAATTTTCGTGGTGATGCAATTATTTTTATGCGTTTTTTGTTTAGTTTTTTTTTATTCCTTTTGAAAAGTTGAGAAAAAACACGGGAAAAAATTCGCACAGCCTTGAAACTTTGTGAGTCATTAAATAATAACAGAGCGCAAAGAAATGATATTTTTCCGGGTCAATGCGATCGATAATTTGTCAGGAAAATTGTAGCAATGAGATTTTTTCTTTAATAGACCAGCTAGAAATTCTTAACAGTTCAATATTCCGGTAACCGAAATTCTAATGTTGAAAATTGAAATAACATTCCTGAATTTCCAATCTCTTGAAAATAGTTTTATTTTATATTCTACCCTCACAACAGGCATGAAAATCGAAGCTTTCATTAAAAACTCAATTACCATTCAACAAGAAAACCCATTTCCTTGAATTTTCAATCGGACCAGAAATTTACTAGCCATTTTTAACTGCAATTGAATTCAACCTCATATAATGGAAAATTCCTGAGGCCTGAAATTTCAGAAAAATGTCATCAGTGCACCTCCTCATAATTAAACAAAATGTAATCCTCAAAAACGCGGGGGTTTCACCCCCTGAATTTTCGACATCATCACAGGACATCATCGATAAAAATGAATTATGAATTTTTTCCAGTGGCATGGGGCTGCCCGTAATATCCAGAACTTTGGAAGTACAATGATGATTCACGGTAGCACCAAGGATATTTCAACGAATCGATTTGGTATTGCATCAAGAAATAGTACAATGACGAATGGCTTGAGGTAGTTATCCAGATTGGAGGGATATCCGGGAGTGATTACTCTTACTTGACTGCAATCGTCAGCTAATTTGATAAAGTGTTATATTTTTATTTGGGGTGGGTAGGGGGCGAGGGGGAATAATTCACTGGGGAACGATAGAATTCAATTCTTACCACAGTTCAATGTGCTTTTCCGTCCGTCTAGGATTGCGAGTCACGAGGTACTGAGCTTAGACACATCGAGGCCACCAGAAATGCCTCCCACGACTCACCATTTGTGTAAACCCCACTCCTCCCTTTTTCACTTCATCCCTTTGTCTTGTAAACCTGATGACTAGGTGGAATGCTATTTACTAGACCTCGTGGCTTCTGCCTCGTGCACCTCCAGCACGTGGATTTAACACCAATTTTAAACCGATTTATTTCCCTTGTTTGGAGTATTCACTCTCTATTTTTATGGATTCCTAATTTGTTTAGCATCCAAGCAGAACTCCAAGAGCTTTATTATTATAATTATTATTAATTTGAATTATTCATTGAATTATTCGAAATTTGAATTGCAAAATGAAAAATGATTAATCAGGATCTGATAATTGGATTTTAATTAAATTTATTAAATTAAATTGTTGATTAGGGAAAAATACGTCAAGAATTGTTTTGAGACCATGAATTCACAAATTTCCAAAAATATAAATCGATCAATGAAAAAGAACTGATGAATTTCAAAACGACTCGATGAATTCTAATTAATTAAAAACAGTGAAACACCCACCAAAAAGTGAATTACTCGATCCAGAACTTGCAGATAATTCCCGTCAGTCGAGGAGAGATTGAAAATAAGTACTTACGTTTTATTAAATCAAAACTCCTCAAGTTAGCAAATTCAACTTGTAATTTGTTCGTTGAAACTTTTGTTTCCCGAATAGTTATAGCAACTGTTTGAAATTGGAATTCAACTGGATACGATGTTGAATCACCGAAGGGACACAGGACCTTGACCGAATCCCTTACTCCGATTTTCACTGTTTCCTAATGATTACTGGTGTGTGCATTAGGACTGCTCTGATGCAAGGGTAATTGCTGGTGTAATAAACCGACTATGGCGTGTCTATGAGCATCTGGAAATCGACACGACCCCCTATCACCGTTTGTTGGCTTCCACACGCCCCGTTATCGACAAAATTATCCTGAGCCTTTGGAGATCATTATTTATTCATGGAAAATTCCATTTAATTTAATCCTCCAGCTTCTCCTTTTATTCACAACTTCCGGTATTAATTGAGGCAAGTGAATCGGCTGGATTCATTAGTTTGACGGACATCTTTTCAGTTATTGAAGGAGATGAGTAATTGAAAGATTGGTCTGAGTCTTATTTTAGGACAGCTGATGGAAACAGCTGATTAAGGACTCAAGGCGACGAGGAAAGAACTTCTATCCCCTTTTATTCCCTTTTTACGTGATTATCAAGTCATCTTAGTAATGGAGAAAATTAATAAAAAGAAGAGAATTCAATTAGCCGAGAGTGAAGAGGAATATTTATCCGGATATCTTGTAATTATACCGGAACTGCATTCGAAAAAAATAGGAGTCGTGCGGGGATATATATATATGATATTTGGATAATTCTTACAGGATAATTGTAATTGCAACACTTTCAGGAGATCATTTTCTGTGAATTTTTCTCGGTGGAAAGCAAATAGAATGGACTTCAATGGGACATCCAATATTTGATGTCATATTATAATTTACGAATGAAGGGAGTAACTTCCAATTAATTGAAGTTAATGGCGTGTATTGTATACCATTTCCACCACAAATAGCTCCCCATATATAGGTATATATAGGTATATAGAGGTATATTTTCATTCAAGTAGTATACATAAATCTTCGTCCATCCACTGATTAGTTATGAAAGTTCAATGAGTGCCCATTACTATTTCACATTCACATTTTCTCGTGTCCCGCAGAAAAATGCCACAGGTTTCATTTTTTTTTTAATTATGCATTCCAGTTATTTCATTTTATCAATTCATTGTCGAATTCTTTCGTTCAATTCATTCTGATAGCTTTATTCTCCAATTTTTAGGAAGAAAGCGAAGAAATTTCGTTTAGCGTTCTCATTAACGGAGAATATTGACATGTTTTCATTAAAATTAAGGTATTGGCAATTAACAAATGTCAAATTTATAGTTTTGAAAACCGTAATTTTTTTAATTGTGTTTGTACAACCGATTAAAATTACCGATTTTTTCGCACTATTTGTTTTTTAATATTTTTGTAGAATCCCTCTTGCTAGTCTACCAATCAACTAATTTCGAAATACCTAATTAATGTTTATACTTAATATATATCTGTTGCAAAATAGCGAAATATTAGAAATGAAGAATGGAAAAATGTTTAATGGGTGTGCATTTAACCCAGGCATCCCCTAAATAAAGAATATCTGGGTCATGAAAAAAATGAGTAAAAAGTGTGAACCCATAATTAATGTACTTAAAATGTGTGGAAGAAATGAGTCTCACCTCACGGAAATTCTGAAAGACTCTTGGCTGGTCTCATTACGCTGAGCAACACGTGCAAAAATCCCATTACAGATCCTCGGTATCAGCCCAGGATCATCCTAGAAAATCATAAAAAAAATGAATAACCCCGGAATTTCTCGTCATCGTCATAATGAATGTTCCTCATAACCACCGGCCCCTCATTCATCTGTAAATAATCAATCAAATCAACCGTGGGCTCATAAAACTGATTAACTCTGACAAACGTGCGAGTCATAATGTGATATAATTCGAACGTAAAACGGAATGCAAATGAATATGCTATTGAGAGATGAAAATATCTTGACGGGTTGAATCACCGTCATTACTATCGAATAGTAGATCTCATTAATAATGTTGGTTGGAGGTGTTTCTCACGGATGAATTAACACTGGGCTCATATCGTTTTACTTCAATTATATCATTCCACCCAAATATTCATTCTCTCGCTTGGCGAGCTGTGTTTATGCGAATCAATTGTTACGGAATGTAATTCATTAATTAATTAAACAAACACTGAAATCATATTTCACGGAACAGTGCACGTGCGCTTTTGTTGGTAATTAATGAAAATTATACGAAATGCGGGCCAGTTTATTATCAACTGAGGAAAGTTTAGTCCAATTTAATGTGAATTTTACTCATTATTTTCATTTTTTTTATTCATTATATTTTTCAGTTTTAACGGTTTATCATTCATTACCCTTTCTTATTTTATTTGAAATATTTAACAAATTGGAAATTTTCAGAAAAATTGTAAATTGTCATTGATAATTTTCAATATCGAAAACATCGAATGTTTGATATTGAATTGCTCACACTTATTATTATCACTGTATAAATTGAAAATTATTAAAAATTATGAGACCTTAACTTTCTGCAGCAATTTTAAACAAATTTCCATAATATTATAAAAATCCAAAAATA
Organism: Fopius arisanus; assembly: GCF_000806365.1. Taxonomy (NCBI): domain Eukaryota; kingdom Metazoa; phylum Arthropoda; class Insecta; order Hymenoptera; family Braconidae; genus Fopius; species Fopius arisanus. Next base: position 1,139,383 of record NW_011887771.1, on the reverse strand, counting down.
CGGTGGCTCTGAATTTTATGCGATAATAATATTAGTTCCCAAAATATTCCAAAAAATATTACAAGGCGATATGTTATGATATCATTATATTATATTTAAAAAAAAAATACAAATTGAAGGATTATGAAATAAATTGTTTTGTGCACCGAAGTATTATACTGGTAAATTATTATTGCCCTCAATTATTTTCTCATGACGTTCTCGTGATGAAAATTTCGTCGGTTAACAATTACATACCACAAATGACAATTTATTGGTTTTTTCGTTGTTCCTGTGATGTTTCGAAATAATATCTTTTATTTAAATATTTTTAGTTATAATATCTGGAAGCGATAATTTTTTCATATTTTGATAGGTCACCAAAAAAACAAATGTAAAATTTTTTCAAGTGGGATTAAATAATAATTTACCTTCGTCCCCATCATAGTGTAAGTTTTTCCGGACGCACTCTGTCCATAAGCGACGAGACAAGAGTTGTATCCACTGAAAATAGTCGCAAGTACTGATTCACCGATTGTCGAATATATTCTCTCCTGACTAGCATAATTTTCCGATATTGGATCGGAGGAATCGAAGCAATAATCGAATGTGTATCGCTTCGTTCGTTCGCGGCTGTCGCCTGCTTTGCTGGACGACACCTTCAGATTTGTCAGGGAAACCTCACGAGACCCAGTACGAACAACCACATCCGACCCCGTAACGTTAATCTCTCTGAAAAGTTTTTTAAGAATTTTAAAAAGCATCAATTAACAACAATCAATCATTTTAATAATAATCACTCAATTATCCTTTGAGCCCATAAATTCGTCAAACTGACTTTAAACAATTGCGAAATTATCGCACTAAAAAAAAATCAGCAAAATCTACGCGGGAAAAAGCGGGGAATTTAAAAGTTCAAATACCTGATAGTAGAAGTATTTTATTTGTAAATATCAATCGAATTATATGAATGATTCGCATCGATTATCTCTCTCTGGGTACACAGGAAAGAACAGAGAAAAAAAAAATAACATGCATTGCTTCACTCAAGCGATCGATAGGTCGAAACTGTTAGAAGTGCAAGTTTTCGGGTCACCCATTTTTCAATCCGTGACGAGTTTTGGCGTGACGAAATAAATAAGATTCTGCTTTGCGATAACACGCCACTGGGCAAAGTCATATCCACCCCCATCCCCTCGCCATTTCGACGATTGCTTCTCTCTTCATTTCATCCCCTTTAGTTTTTTTTTTCCACTCTGTGAACCGCCCCGGTGGTAAATTTTCAGGCGTGTCGCTCTCTCGATGATCCTCAAACTCCTTGCGTGATGCTTTTAAATCCCTTTTTCCCACCGATCCGCGGTCGTACTCAAACGAATTGCAATTATTTCAGTGGCTCAATGTTTGGATTTATTTAAACTCAACAAGTCTTGTTTTTTCCTAGGGGTGGGGCTGCGAAAAAAAAGACTGCTTCAAGAGAGTGGATTTTTATCAATTATGGAATTGTCTAATTATATCATTATACTGTACAACATTGTTATTTCAAATTTAAAATTTATAATAATGTTGGAAAAAGGGAAAAATCTCACTCATTTCGACAGCATTATTTTATAAAAATCTGATGTTTTCCAATAATTTCATCCATTTAGACTTTTCTTCAAAATCTGTTAATTTCTTTGTTTCAATTCAATGAGGATTATAAACATATAAAATATAAATCCACATACGCATCACATAATCTCACACATAATCGTATAAATATTTATTAGAATTTTTTTTTAATTCAATCGTTCAATGAAAAATAATTTCAATCAACCGATAATATAATAATAATTTCAAACTCAATCATTATAAAATGAAAAACTATCCCCGAGGACTATATTAAATATATTGTTATACATTTTATCCATCGAATACCCTTCCTTCCCCCAAAATCAAATAATTTTGTTATTTATCAAACAACGAATATTAAAATCCATCAATTCCATAAATCCTCAAAAAAATTCGTGAGTCTCTATTATCGAACTGACAACTTATAAATCGACAACGCAAACCCCGACTCATCATAAATAACAATATAACAAGAGTAATTGCAAGTATCGCCTGTTTGGATATACCGATTGGTATAAAATCGAATAAACAACATTATTGATCGGAAATCGCTTGTTCGTGATTCATTTCTATCTCGTTTGCAGCTAAATAACTGATACAGAAAGGAATGAGGTCTGGGCTTGATTCCCCTGAGATCCTGGATATCATTTGTTTATATCGTATTGTTTGTTTTTTCTTAGGATTATGTACCACGCGAAGGCATTGTTCTAGGGGGGTGACCGTGATATGGTATCCACCAACGATTCATGTCACTCAAAAGCACCACACGGTTTGCAGTCTAGTACTCCCAACTCCATTCTACTTCCATCACTCGAAATATCTAAATATAGTACAACAGGGCCGCCTTTCGTGTCTCTAAACATGAGACGCATCAAAATCCTATTCTCCACCTGCATCCCAAATATACTTCGTATTCAGATCAACCCGAGGACTCAATAATATAACCAAACGAGTCAATAATGCTTCAAATATATCGTGTTACCAATCAAATTCATGTCACATTTTTCTATACTCTGACCATCTCATTTCAGTCTTGATTGACGTTTCCTGGCGTGGAACATCTGTAATCGAATCAGGGGCTGGGGGATGAGATGAATTATTTATCTTTCGCGACGTTTTACCAGCAACCTCAAGATTTTCTATTCATCGGGAAATTTTTGCTCTAGTTTTTCAAGCAGTCTCACAAAAAAAAAAAAAGAAAAAAGAAAAAAATTCGAAACTTGTTATTGAAACCATTCTTTAGATGAGAATTTCAATGTAGAGATATTTGGTTACATTTTTTAAATAAAAATCAGGTACTTCTCCTAGTTTATCGAGAATTATAAATTTTATCCAAAAACGCAGGGAAACTTTCAGGGCTGTCACTGAATTCTATTTTGAAAATTCATAAATGAATTGACTCGAAGGTTTGGTAATTAAACTCAAATTAACAGCTTCCACCATTTTTCGATGATAAAATGAAAAAAACTCCATGCGCATTCCTTGTAATTTTCTGAAGCTGCAACCCGATAAGAATTTCGATAAAAGTGTTGGATTTTTCCAAAACTCCGGAAGCTCTCATCGAACCCTGAGGATACCCCACGATTCAATGAAGACCGAAAACTCATGCCAAGCTAATTAATATATTTATGAACACAAACCTGTGGGAAATTGGTCTGACTCTCACAGCCACTTTAATATTCGCCATTTAATTGCCCTTCAGATATTTTCAGTTACTCCCCTCCGAAATAAAAAAAAACAACAGTAGTCCCTCCGTTATCCCATTGTTTTCATTTTATCCTCGTGCATTTTACTGACAATTTTACCAATCACGGGTGTACGAACTGCAGTCAAACAAATAAAAACAATCGAGATAACAGGTAAAAAGAGTTTTCTCCACCCCAACGAAACAAAACGAAACGAAAAAAAAAATGACAGAAAACTCAAACAAAATATACGAAATGAAGTGTGTTGAAAAAATTGTTTTTTCTCTCTCTTTCTCGACAAAGTGAAAAATATTGAATGTATAGAGAATTTCGGGTTTACGTTCACCGGGTGAATGCACGTGTTCTACTGGTTGGACGATGAAAATACCCAACGAAAAGTTGTTTCATGGGTTCTCATCCCAACCCAGAGGATTTCTACAGCTGAGACTCATGGCATCTTCTCTTTTTACACTTCATATTCCTCTCGAGATACTTCAGTTGGCTTTCTTCATCTCTTTTCCACTACGAATGGGCGCAACACTGTTCTAAGAATAATCTCGAGAGACTCCGGAGGGTCATACAACAAAAATTAATGGCTGCTTTTCGATGGAGCCAAAACTTCCAGAGAGTACGTTAAATTTATCTGATAAGTATAACCATTGTTGGTTTTTCGAGGATTTCCTTGGATACAAAATTATCCTTCCACTCCTTCCACTCCTTCCGCTCCTTCCACTCCTTCCACGTTTTATTTTTCTTATTCAAATGAGGGTAGTTTATTGCCACATGCCTCTGGAATTTTCCCTAATTTCGCCTAAGTAAAGAACGAAAATGCAGAGTCATTCATTACTTTTCATAATACTTCAATATTTTCAAAATATATTTTACGGTCAGGGAGGTTCCGATAAGGGAAAGAGAAAGGAAAAAATATTCCAAGGGGTAGAAGCTATATTACCCTAGAAAATACTTTCTATGAAATAATGAAAAATAATGAAATAAAAATATTGAAAAAACCATGAAATTCGCATGTTAAGCATTGATTCACGTGTTCTTTCTCTTATGAATTTCCGCCTCAACTAATTTTCCATTCATAAGACGTCAAATATTTACTCCAACGGATCCTCCAAATGAGAGAAGAAATTGTCGTTCCCCAAATTTATCAGGAATCCCCTCTATTTACCGAAAGCTCTCATCAAGCCCGACGAATAAAGTGTTATGTACGGCAAAAGAAACAGTATATAAAAAAGAATGTAAGTTTAGCGGGGAAAGAATTTGAAAATAAATCCCCAAGATGAAAGGGCGTCCCTAGAGTTTGAAGTTAGTCTGATTGGGCTACGTCATCCCGATGGATAATAAGTCAGTACCATAAGGCTCATGGGGGAACTTGGAAATTTCAGCGAAGGGTTCGAGAGTCTAAAACCCAGGGATGAACAAAGGGCAGAGTCTAATGTGATTATCAGGGAAAAGGGAACCTTTCCTGTCTTGTATACTCTGAGATGATGCATTATTTAGGTATTATAAGTCACAGCCAACGAATCATCCTCGGAGGCTATGGGGGAAACTCCTTAAGAGCCACTCCACCGTGATCTATCTCATCCTTAATGCCATTTGTCAACTCACATTTACGTCTGATTGATTTGATATTTTTTTCCAGCGAAAATACCCTGCAATATCCATGATCCCCTCCATTCTTTTTATTTTCCAGAGTCTACGGACCAGTGGACTCTGCACTGAAATTCAAAAGCTACGAAATCCTTTATGGCATCGAGAGTTTGTTATTTTGAAAAATATTTTTAATAAATTATTTGAGGAAAACTTTAAGTTTACATTTCAAAGAGAATTGTGAGATAATTTTTGTTCGATCACATCGATCGATTTTCAGGACAATCGGAAAAATTTGCAATTCGTGGTAGATAAATAAATCGATTTTATTAATCGATGGTATTTTTACAGGTTTGCATGTCAGAATAATTCATAGATCATGAATTTCATATTGTAATTATAGAATTGTAATATTATATTAGCCTTATAATTTTATTTAATTAAGATATCGGTATAAATATGAATATCGTAATTTTGATCGAAAAAGCAATCGACACATTTTCATCTAAAAGTTATGAAAAAAAATGTAATTACATACCATTCCCCCGAAATGTAATTCCAGCGTGATAACTCGGTGACTATGTCACATGAATCTAATCACCTCAATTCCCCAAATTCGATAATTTTAATTGATGTCATGTGATGGTGTCTATCCGGTTAGGTTGTCGACGTTCCTAAGCCTCCACTCAAGCGGCTCTGGTACCTCAACGTAAATCCATACATTAATGACACACCTCATTTACGGCCCAGGATAATGCCTCATGCTTGAAACTTTCAAACTGCGGTATAGGAACTTTGGAACATTAGACAGAATCGTTCCAGGAAACTCCGTGCAATTTCAATCCATGCAAACTGTATATTCACCCCATGAATGAATAGACCCTGAGACTTACTCCGGTTATGACTACTCACCTGCCAACTTCACCCAGAGACAATTTAAAATTTTTACCCACCCTTATTCCACCTACCCCCTCATCTCCTCCATGATTAAGTGACCTCTCAAAATGCGAGTAACCAGTGCACCTTTACCCTGGAACATTTTCCCTATTTCACCCTGGAATTGAGTTTACCGAGTTTTGAATATAAAAATGCCATTTCTAGTTGGTAGGAAATTGGAAATATTATTGACCCGCTTTTTTTGTTTTTTATTTACAAGTTTCAGTGGAGTCTCGGGTGATTGAAGTTTACGTGGAATTTTCATGGTTAGACGGAGAATTGAAAGTAATTGGGGCAATGAGGATTGTTGCCTTCGGATATTTATGATGTATTCCATCTTCTGACAGTCGTAAAATCCAAATTGGAGAAAATCGAATTTTTCTCTTTAGTCTTGCTAGTTTTTCAGGATTTCTGGAGAGAGGAGACACCTTCTGGAAAATTCTGGCATTGTGAATTAATTATTCTGTGAATGGTAATTTACCATCAGCGAAAATATCGGGTTCCTCACGTTTTTATGAGATTATTTTATTCTATATTAATATCTTTGTTTTGATTTATTCGATAGCCTCGAAAGGGGACTTTGGAGTATGGAATACGAATCTTTAAATAGTATCAACATTTATTTTCTTTATGCATCTCCATTTTCTTTGCATTAAACTCAGTTGATTTAACGCTTTGATTCTTCAATAAATACTCAGTCAATAATTTTCCACCGCATTTTTCGATATTCCAGACATCGATCCACGAATTTTTCACGATTTTTCTATTGTAATTGAATTTCTCACTCGGTTTTTCACAGTTGTATTCTTCTTTTGAAACCGTTCGAGACTCATTTCGATGGATTTTTTCACACACTTGACATTCAAAGTTACGGAGATAGTATTCGAAGACACTGAACAACCCCTTGGGCCTTTTCCTCAGATTTTCCAGAAGCCTGTCATTACGAATTTCATGGATTAATTTATGAGAGAGATATTGCTCATACAATGTGTCATTTTTCATTAATTGATGAAGAAACTCAGCTAGATCTTTCGGAGATTTAAAATCCTGGACTGCGACAGCTGATGAATTATTCGGAAGCCAGTCCTATTTTTCGAGTAAAAAACAATTAAATGTCTGAGATTAATTTTTTTTCCTCATCATTCCACTGAGAAGAATGATTTCTATCAACTATCAACAATTGAAATGTTTGTCTAGTTAATTGGGGTATATATCATTTCTATCCATAATTATAGTATAAATAATTTCTTCTCAGTGTACCATAATTCACCTTAAAGGATGGAGAACCGTAATAAATAGGTACAGAGCCGACAGTCAGTGGCCTCCAGAGCTTTTCAGTGATGTAATCCTCGCAGACAGCATTTTCGAAGGCCAACGTGAATTTATATTTGCCAACGAATTTTTTCAATTCGCCGCTGTTCAAACGTCCGATGTAATTGTCCCTCAAGGGCCCAGGGAGCTTTCGATTATTCAGACAAGCTCCATACGCATCAACAGCAATGTATTTCATCAATTCGGAGATATATAAGTCTCTTTCACTGAGAGTATCACAGTTTGACTGGAGATAGAGCAGGGGAGACAGATTTTCCTCGTTCATCAGTCTGTTTTTCTCTTTTGTGGGGATAAAATACTTTTTGCCTGTCAAAATAAATCGAAATATATGAAATCGTGGATAGATAAAGAAATTGAAAAATATAAATTTATGAAAATTAAATACTTAATAAATCCTCTTCTCCAGGTAAATCAACGAGCGTCAAGGGGACGTCACTGAATCTACTGAATGTCGATGAGTAATTGAAAAGCCTGAGTGTCTCCTGGTGAACGAACATCAAATTATTCCTGGGTGATTCCTCGTGGAGTAATCCCCATTTAATGCCAGATCCTCTGGGCACTGGGAGATCGTGAATTTCCAAATTACTGCCATAAAATAAAATTGCCTACAAATTTCACACATAAATTATCGAATCGAATTCATAACTGATTACTAAACTGCAGTTCCGCAAAATTCATAGGAAGTATTAGCCACTTGTCTCGGGATTTCAAATTGGGATTATTCTATGTAAAACGAGAAATTCTTTGAAAAGTCAAAATAAATATTCAAACGTAATAGATATGGGAATTTTTATAATAACCTTGAGATTCTGATGATTCCAGTAAACTCTGTCTTGTGTAAAAATACACTTGAATTTTCCACACGTTCTGGAGGCTCCATCAGACCCAAAAGGTGTCCACCATAAGATCACTGGGTCATCTGCACAAAAATCAATCGTTAATTAATAATTCACTCGAGCCAGATTAATTTAAACAAATTCCTCGCACAGAAATCGACCAGTTCACCTCCAGAAATTGATGTTTCTTCATCACTAGGGGTCAGACGAATCTGTAAATCATTAACAGTTAATAAAAAAACTTCTCCAATTAACAATAGAATATCTACCTGGATAATCACCAGTGAAGCTCCAAAAAAACCAGCAATAAGAAGAAACGTTCGAAATTTCATCCAACACATGGTGATTCTTCCTGATATTAAACATCTCTCAACATTTAATTCCTCATTCGATCACTCCTCAAGGTTATGAATCACCGGATGTCCAGCAGGAAATATAGAAGATAAAAAATAGTTCTTCCACTAGTAAATTCCATTTCAGCTCTCCCCCGGTTTTTCTGTCTCAAAATATCTGTCATTGTCACCTGTTTATCACTCTTTATTTATAAATAACACGCAAAGCTGCAAATTATCTTCAAATTGGTGAAGAGTGGAGTAAAAGTGTGGGACAAATAACGAACTGGTGGGATCAGCTGATTGGTGCCCAACAGGTGCCGCAGATGGAATAGAATTTCCTTCGCCCACGCCGTCGTCATCCAAGACGTGAAAACGTGATTGCACATGTGGAGGGGTGATTGCTCCATTGCACATCGACAACTATCGTTTTGTTTTGTTCCATTGGCTGGTCAAAATAATCACGGGAATTAATTTACATCGTGATGTTTCGAGATGGACAGTATCTGGAGGTCATCAAGGTAGGTCACTGTGTCAACAGCTGGTTCAATTACTCACACTGCCCAAACAGCTGTTTCTAAACAATTTACAATGATGTATTGTTGTTAAAACAACAATTGAACACTACTGTCGGTTTTTTAATTTTAAATCGTCCCATTCCTTAATTGGGTGAACCTCTTAAAATAAATTATAAACAGTCTGTGTTACTCAATGTTCTTTAATTTTTTATTCATTTATGGTGAATTAATTGCTGAAGTTTTTTGGATTTTTTGATTTACTTGTAGATTTCGGAGAATTGCACGGCCACAGCCATCATAACAATCAAACAAAAATCAGTGGAAATTAATGGAAAAAGAATTTCTACGAACAAGTGGTTGAGTTTAGAGGATTGGTCCTCTTTGTATAAAATAATTCAACGGGCTGGACTAAGGAATAGTAAAATATCTCATGAAAATAATGAAAGGAAAAGCTTGGAGAGGAGGAAATCCACTCGAGGAATGGATGTCATGTAAGATTAGTCTGAATTTCCCACATCATTTTGCATTTATCGATTTATCTCGAAGGCTATCGATTTACTGAAAAAATACCATATCACTTTTTTGTAGTTGATTAAATTTTCAACAACAAAAGTTTTTTGACATATTCTCCTAAAATGAGTAGTTTACGAGAGAAATCTGTGTATCAGAACTTAAATACTCACTTATCTTAATTAACGCTTAGAAATTAATTATCTCTCAAAATTGAATATTGAAATCATTTTAGCTACTCTTACGAGGCCCCAAAGGACCCCACATCCCTCCCCACGATAAAAGCCAGGGTGTCACCAGCAAAACGTCGTCACGACGAGAAGTCCTCCAAAGTTGATAAAACAAAATCAGAAAATATTTCCAAGTGTCCTGATCAGAAAGACAGTCCTCAACCAAGAGTGAGAGGTTCAATGGAGAGGAATGACGAGGAATACGTGCCTCCAGACATCGAGAACAGTCAGAGCTCACAAAAGGACCTGCAGTACGTCCCCAGCAGAAAAAGTCTCCTGAAACAGATGAGATCAGATACCCCAGGGGAATCCTCACCGAATACCCCTGAAATATCTTCGAAAAATGCTTACGTTCCAAATGCAGTGAAAAAAAAATCGAAGCACGAGATGTACGAGCCCTCTGGGACATCCTCTCTATCTCCAGGTATCACTGAAGCTTATGTGCCAACTTCTAAGGGCTGTCCTGTCAACTGTGATGAGTACACCCCGACCTCAGGCTCGAAATTGACGGAAGAAACTGCTTATGTACCCAATCCAATTGCCAGTTTGGAGAGTGAACCCAAGCACGAGATGTATGAACCCTGGGAAGGAGGTCTCCTGTCCTTAGAGGTCACTGAAGCCTATGTCCCCAGCTCCATGGGCTCCAGCACAACTATTGAAGAGTATCAACCCGATTTTTCAACTATGAGTGTAAATTCCAATGTCACTTACATTCCTTCTGCTACGAAACGCAAGGCCGAGGACAACTGTGAGGGAAATGACAAGAAGTGCAGGGAGGAGATGAAGGACAGGAGAAAATACTCCTCGAGTAGGAAAAAAGGTGCGGTGAACACTGGGGGCAAAAGAGAACTTTAGTAATTATATGGTTGTGAGATGAATTCAGGTGTCAAGTGGTGGACTGAGATAATTTCGATTTGAAATTCCTATTGGTTATCCGGTTATGGAGACAATTATCGATTTCCTCGTAGAATGAATAGTTAACGAAGAGGGGATCGATGCATTTGAGGTATTTTTGGATTATTAACAATAGATCCTGTGATTTTCAGCTTCATTTTAATCTCATGGTGTAGAATATTATTTTTCCAGATAAAATTCATACGAATAAACAATTAAACCATTTGTAAATTTCTGAAGATTTCCTTTTGAATGAAATCAACATTCCATCCTCAAAATCCACAAACAATTCCTTGAGATATTTGCTCAGAATTTAAATTGAAATTTCCAATTGCCTCCTAGATCGGAAAAAAATCATCAGTACTCTCCAATAAAAAAACATCCCGTCCAAGTTCTTGAAAATTCTTTAATATTCCGATCATTATCCACACACATTTTTCGAAATTATTTCATCCTTCCTCCATGGGTTCCTCCACAAGATTCTGGATAGGCTGATGCATCTCCTGTGGCTGTACCTCTTCCCTGTTCTCTTCCCCAGCCTCTGGCCTCTGACTCTCCTCGTCATCAGACCCCCCATCATCAGCCCCAGGATGAACAGGCACATGATGTTCAGGTCCAACAGCTTCCTGAATGCTCCCAGGTTTTGCCCAACCCTTGGCCGCCTCTTTCATCCCACTGACTTTATTCATATAAAAATCATAAACAAACTTTGCGACATGTGGCATATCCTGAATTTCCATGGGAGGTCCACTGGGTTCTTCATCATTGAGCCTCTGTGTAGGATACCCCTCATGAGGTAGCAACTGGAGTTTAAGAGGTCTTCTCATGAGCTGATCAAAGGCAGGAGTGAGTTCAAAACAATTCTTGAAGAGTGACACCCTAGCAAACACATAAAGCCCCAATCTAGCCCTAGACATGGCGACAACGAGACGTCTGGCATCCCTGAGATGTCCCACAGCCCTGGTCTTCACGAGACTCAATAAAATGTAATCATTCTGTTGTCCCTGATATTTATCAACAGTCGTCACTTTGCTAGGCCTTCCAATTAGTGGATTATTTGCACACCTGATGTTGATAACATCCCTAATCAAATGTTTCTGTCCATTATAAGTTGTGAGGATGCTTATTTTATCAGCAGGATATCCCAGCAGTCTCATATACATAAAAACCGCAACGCAGTACTCAGCCTCAGCGAGATTCTGATAGAAATAGGCACTCGGTTCACTCTCCCCAACTCCATTGAAGTCCTCGACGTTGACAAGTTGAAAATCATACAAGAATCCAGCATTTGCCACTAGATACTCCGGTGATCGCTCCACATGCGTCAAATTTCCAAGTTTCTTGTACCTCCAGTTGTAGAGATCACAAATACTAGGTCTAGCTCTCCCCTGGCCATCTAAATCCACAGTTGGCACTCCCAGACGAACGAACCTGGCGAACAACGACTGCTCCATATTCGAGTACTTCTGAAATGCCATGTTCTTGATGACTGGAGGTAACTGATGATGATCTCCAATCATTATCCACCTCTTGAGACGATTGTATCCATCCTGTGGATTCTGCAGAAGCAGAGGAATGAATGTTTCGATCTCCAGGATCTGTGCAGACTCCTCCATGAGAATATTATCGTACTTGAATCCCATGTCCACCAGTTCACGACGTTTCAGGGCGGCATGGGTGCAAGTCATGGCAATGACCTTGGCCTCTTTAACAAGAAGATATTTGGATCGATCGAGGCCTGATCGAAGGAGCTCGAATGCCCTGAACTCCTCCAACTGCGTGAATATCCTCTCGATGTACCTGAAGCAGCTCCTGGCAATCTCCAAATCCTCGTCATAGTGGTTTTTCTTGAAGAGAGGCTGGGGTGCATTGTCGAAGAACTTGTGGAAGGGGAACTCCTCGTCCACGATCCCAAGAATATTTTCCCCCGATCTCTGGTGAATTGCCTCCTCGAATTTCTCCCAACGGGTGATCACCTGATCCTTGAAAAAGTGGCCAGCAGTCTCGCAGGTGTAGGCCACGTCTCCCTTGACGTCCAGAGACTCTTGAAGACGTTGAACATCCATTAGGAGATCCAGACGCTTTGCCAGCACGTAATTGACCCTTCCGTATCTACTGAAGTCTTTCTCAGTCTCCAGAGCCTCTTCACCGTGACCCAAACGCAGAAGATGGCGTTCATCAATGTCCAGTGCCATAATTTTTTCAAAAAGCTGATTCAGAGCTTGATTCGAGTGAGTCACGATGAGGGTTCGCTGATTAGGAAAATTGTGGTAGAGGTTTGAAATTATTTGAACTGCAACATCAGTTTTTCCAGTTCCAGGAGGTCCCACCACCAGAGTAAGACCTGGCTGCATTCCTGCTCGAATAGCTTCCACCTGGGTGGGAGTAAAAGGTATCTGATTCTTCTTGGGCTGATTCGCTTTGTAAGGGCCTCTGCTGGGTGGCACGTGGGGCTCCACTGAAATTACTCTCGTCTCCTCTCGGTTCTCCTGCTTCGCCACAACATCCTCGAATGTCAATCTGAACGGACGCTCCAGCTTTCTCTCGTCATCTGTCTGCTTTATCCTGATTTCATACCCTGGAAAACTCGAACGCAGGTGATTAATGTCCAGGAAGGTGTCGTTGAAGTCCATCGTCGGTATCTCATCAGGCATTCTGGAGTAACGAGCCGCTCCAGGATCTCCATAACCCAGAATTATGTTGTGGAGCCAGTCTGGGACAACACACTCGGTGTTCATCAGCTCGCGAATCGTCTCCAGGACGGCTTTGAAGTTGTTCTCCTTTGGCTTGCGGCGCATTATTATATTAAAAGACTCGTAGACGTCTTCGGATCTAAAAGAAGGAAAGGAATGATTGATTTGTGCTATCTACTTTGTAATTTTGTACTTTATTATCTCAATACGGAAGAAAGAGAGAAATATTGAAAAATATTGTAAGAATTCATTAAAATAATAAATAAAATAAAATACGTACCCATGACTGGCGTTATCCATGTCAATCCTGTACTGATTAGAGTCAAGCCAGACTCGATAAGTCCTGGCATCACCAGGAAGAATAGGTCTGGGCTCAGGTCCATCCTCAATAACTCTTCCATTAGAATCAAGCATTCCCTCAACTTCACAGCCTCTTACGTACGTCAGCCCGACCTGGGGCACAAATGGTGCCTTGTGGCTGTATTTGGTACCGATGGGATTAGGAGGCTTGACAGTCAGCAGAAAGCACACGTCGTGCTTTCGGAGATTCTCCCACTCCGATTTTATTTCCCTCCTGACACTCAAATTGATCGTCACATCAGCGCGAACCCTCGACGGTCTTTTCTCTCCGATATTGGGCTTTGCCACTTCCACGACCGCGAATTGAGTGATGGGTTGAGCCATTCGTGCCCAACCACCGAAGTAGACACCACCGTCCTCCGATTTCCAGGGGCTCAAGCGAGACACCGAGTCTTCGATGTCCTGTCGAATTTCGTACGTCGATTCTAAACGGAAGAGGTTGAAATTTCTAAGGAGATAGTCGTGGAGAGTGAGGAATTGGAGGTTCAGCTTGGGAAGGGCTAGACAGCCTTCGCCTGAGAAGTACTCTGTGGGGACGATGCTCTCGTTCCAGATTATGTCCTCGGTGGGATACAGGGGCATCTCGTTGAGTTCCTCCAGCTGGGAGGCACGACGCTCGTGGCGGGAAACTAGCAACTCCTGGAGGAAATCCATGTCCAGGCGGTACCAGTTCTCGTCGTTCAGTCGGTCCTCTGGGGGAACGAGGTTCAGATAACTCGCTATTGCTTTCAGTTTTTCCGGGCTCAGGGAGCCAAAGTGCTTCAGGAGGGCGTCACGCGTATCCACGCTCGCTACGTTCGCCAGGGCGAAACTCCGGAGGTCCGGGAACTTTGCGAATACTGCTCTCTGGGTGGAAAATTTTTATTTCGTTTCAGTGTGAATTTGTTGTCGTCTAGGAGGGGAATATATGGGAAATCAATTTTTTGCTAATAGAACGATTTGATTTTGGAAAAAAAGTCCCACAAAAATCGTAGATCAGGCCCTCGGGCCAGCGGTAGGAAAAAATAATTTTGTTTTCCCATTTTTTCTGTTTGAGAGTTTTATTATCGTCTAGGGGATAAGTATGTATAAAATCAACGGTTGGTTGATAGAAAAATTCGATTTCATGAAAAAATCACTTTACTCCAAAAAACCTAGATCATCCCCTGGGATGAAAAAAAGGAGTGAGAAAAAGGAGTGAAAAAAGGCGTTTGCAAGGGCTTCTCAATCTTTCCTGAATTCTTTCAATCTCAATTCGAATTATCGAAATTGAAACTCTCTCTCACCTGCAAAGACGTAATCTTCGTATAATGCAACTGGGTCATGTCATGATCTGTCAAAGGATCCCCAGTCTCTTCACTGATCTCAAATCTTGCGTAGAACTTCAGCATCTCCAGTAACTAAAACCAAAAAAAAA
>NW_011887771.1:1120734-1123445 GCF_000806365.1 Fopius arisanus | reverse complement strand
TTGCATTTTTCGGAATTTCCAGTGACTAGTTTACGGAAAATTTACGAGTATTTGGTTGATGAAAAATCAATTTACATGAATATTCAATGAAACTGCAACTTTACGGCCGACTCTACAATAAAATTTACTAGGAGCAATAAAAATTCAGACGAAATTCTCCCTTCACTTAGAATTCATTTTACTTATAATTCATCATGAATTCTGGTAAAATAGAACTGTTTAACTCAGAAATTTTAAATAATAATTATAATTTCCAATAAAAATGATATAATAATAATTTCTAAATCACCAAAAAGCCCGAAAAATGTCGAATAATATGAATAAGTAAACATTCACTAGTTATCTCAAAATAGGAAAAAAATTCCTTGAAGAAAGCCGAGGACAAAACTAAAGCAGTTTTTCTCTCCAGAAAAATGATTCAAATTTTCGTTCTCGTCTTATCGACGTGCCTCGTGGACTGGAGTGCAGGAGTAAATCCCCAGGACACCTCAAAGCCCTCGATAAACATCGCAAAATGTTGCGAATTGAATGAAATCCTCGTCGACTCGATTTGCACATCGATCGATAAAACGAACGAGTCGAGCCCGTGGAAGCCAGAATTCGTAGACGATCAATTTCCGACAATAATCAGAAGAAAACCAGTGAATTATCAATTGAGAATCGGTTCTCCAGTCTGTGGTAAGGACGAGACCCAGTGGCAGGTTTACTACGGGACTGAGGACAAACTAGTCATCCTGACGTCCGGTAAACTGCGCCACGTGACGCATCACAACTGGTTGAACAAAAAAGTTAAGACATTTGACGAATACATGCAGAGCTACGAGGAAGATGAGACCACTGGAGAGCCACTCCACCAGGACTACGCGTTCGGACATTATTGCGCGGAGAAAGCGGTTTTGTCAGGGGATAAAAAAGTCACGACTTACGCCATGATTTGTGTTCCAAATGTCAAATTTCCCTGGAGGGAGACCAATTATCTCGTGAGGAACATGATCGATCCCATCACCAGGGCCTCGGCAATCGCCAGTTATCTGATGGTTGCTATTGTTTATTTTGTTCTACCACAGCTGAGGGATCTAGTAGGCAACATGATCAGTAGCATGAGTCTATGTCTGGTGATCAATCAGGTTGCTGCGACTGTCGGAAGCTTTACCCAACACGCCAGTCACATCAGTTTCCTAGTCGCAGGTAAGGGAAACTCCAGGGAAATCCCCGGGAAATCTTTGGGAATGAAGAGCATAAACCGAGATGTTCATTTTTGAGAGGATATCTCTGAATCTAATGGAAATGTCGAAATTTTTATAAAAACCTTTTGGGTAGATCAGATTAAGAGCTACAAGAAAGGTTTATATTCGAATTTCCATATCTGTCTTGGATTCGGAGATATTCAGTAGGGATTAATACTTGAGGCAATCTTTAAACGAAAGGATTAAATGGGATTTTCTTACTATTTTCAGATACTGTGGCGTACGTATCTTTGCTGGCTGCTTTTTTCTGGCTGAATGCCCTCGGTTACTTCGTCTGGAACACATTTCGCTCTCGCAATGTGTTTCTGCGAGTAACAGACCGTCGAAAATACTGTTATTACTCATTCTACGTGTGGGGATCAACTCTAACAATAGCAGCAACTGCATTATTCGCTCATTTCGCATTGGACGAGCAGGGAACCCCTGTAGCAAACATAGAGCATGCGAATGAACCTCAAGAGACTGTTGGAGTGCTTGCAATGTCAGTTCTGTTCACCTCAGTGGCCTTCACCATAATTGTCGATCTGTGCTTTGTCCTTAACACAGCGTCAACAATCAAGAGAATGTGTACTTATGGGAGAATTCATCACAAGATGAAGTACAGCTTCAGATTATTCACACTAATTTATGTTGTCATGAGCATTGGGTGGCTCTCTGTACTCATGTCTCAGATTAGATATGACGAGATTTATTATGCTCACTTATTTTTTAATATCATTCAAGCACTTTCCATTCTCTATATTTGCGTCTTTGGGCAGAAAAGGGTGACTTTTTTGCTCAGCAAAACGTGCAATTGCTGCACTAGCAGTCGTCAAACCCCCGATGGACTCGATTGGGGGGAGGAAATGACAGCTATCAATGCTGGGTATTGAATTTTCAAATGCATTTTTTTGTCACTCGATGAAAAACCAACAGGTGCTCCTTGTCAGAACCAAACAAATCCTCGAAGAAATTTATTTTTCTGCAGTGAAACCCTTTTACAGTTTTGTAGGTCAGGGCTTTTGAGTTTTTGACACGGACTTCTTGGGCATTTCACCCTGATTTTAGGATTTAGATTTTGCAGGTCGAAATTTTAATATCGGTATTGAAAAATATTAAAAAATCTGAAGAAGGAGTAATTCGTGAATAACAAAGGGTTGAAGTAATATTAATTTTTTAATTCGAAATTCGTAAATATGAATATATATAGAATATTAATATAAGAATACCGAGATTATTTTGAGAACCTGTTCGATTTCCTCGCGATTAATGTCCAATTAATTATTTCTGAAGAATTTTCATGCTTAATTCACAGGTAATTTTGTAAATACTTTTGGAAGGGTTCGGACAGTCGAGTACTTGCAAACGAATTTTCGCATCAACTGATTTTACAAGTTCACTCCTTAGAGGATTGCGTGCAATTTATGAATCTTGTTTTTCGTTGTGCCATTCTGCACATCTATTCCCATAAATTTAATGTTTCAT
>NW_011887771.1:1111989-1119244 GCF_000806365.1 Fopius arisanus | reverse complement strand
GTTGTTAATTAATATAAAATTGAGAACTGTCAGTGGCTGATGAAACAAGAAAAAAAATGTATTACCTGAGTAATTCGATCGGCATTAATTTGCTCCACCGTAGGTGCGGGATTATTAGATTTTACCGCGGGATTTTCCATAATTATTTAATTAAAAAAATACAAAAACACAGAGCTAACCTACAAATTCATACCCCGACGTTTACATTCGTTTCCTCTTCGAAAACCCGTATAAGCCCAGACCCAACTATAAAAACGGCAGTTCACTTCCCCTCGACAACAATTCCACCCTCAAAACAATTTCACTCCGATTATTTCTTTAAAAAATATATATAAACAACCGACAAACAAGAGGTTAACACTCGCCACTGGCATTTGTTGAATCACCGGCTTGCGATTTCAAAGAATTCCGAAGGCTTTCCAAATTAGTACCCATAACCCCCAGGAGTGGTCATCGGCTCCAAAACTCGTCCAAATAAATTGAACAAAAATCACAAAGCCCCTAAAACCCGCAAACTCGTAAGTAACAACAATCTACAACAATTTGATCAAATGAACGTCAAGAACTGTGAAAAAATCATGGAAATCCCCACTTCAATTATAGGGATTATCACAATAATTACCCGATATCTCAATAATTTAAAACCCATTCAACCCCCAAAAATGCATTAATCCCCCTATCCCAGACGGTAAAAAATGAGTGAATGGCCTGTGAAGAGGGCCAGAGTAGATGTTAAAGAGGATTTACCTCTGGACCTCAGCATGAGATCAATTTCCACAGGAACAGAGTCGGAAAAATCCCAAGAAAGTCCTTCAAATTGTCCCAGTACTCTCCCAAATCACAGTGAAATCACCCAGAATTTCCCGCCAGACGTCCCTCTGCGTCTCCTCTCGCTGGAGTTCTCCCTGACAAAAACCCTCCAAAAAATTTTATTCCCAGCTCCAGTGGAGTACCTCTACAGTCCGATTGAATACGCCTTCTCAGTTCACTCGAATTATCTCCAAAAATTTTGTAAGCATGAGAAGAAAATCCTGTTCCTGGGGATGAATCCGGGCCCCTGGGGTATGTCCCAGACTGGTGTACCCTTTGGAGAGGTAAATACAGTGGTAAATTGGTTGGGACTCAGTGGTCATATTGATAAACCACCCAGGGAACAGCCTGCCAGGAGAGTAACTGGATTATTGTGTAAAAGAAGTGAAGTAAGTGGTAGACGTTTTTGGGAGTTGTTCAAGGGACTGTGTTGCACTCCAGAGATTTTTTTTCGTCACTCATTCCTCAGGAATTACTGCCCAGTGGCTCTGATGGATGCTGCAGGTCGGAATATCACTCCTGCTGAGCTGAAGGCAACACTTGTTTTGGAATTATCTAGGCTCTACAGAAGGGGTATTTCTTATTGATTTCTTTGGGGTTTTGCAGGATCCTGAGAAGAGCAGAGTCATTGAACTGTGCGATTGGTTCCTTGTGGAGAGCATCAAGGTCCTCAGGGTTGAGAAGATTGTAGGGATCGGTCGATTTGCTGAGAGGAGGGCCAAACACGTTGTCAAGACATTCGGATTGCCCACAGAAGTGAGAGTTTTGCTCTGAATTTTTGTAATTATCATCTACAATCATTCAATCTTTTTGTATTAACCTACGGTACGTTTCCCAGGTCCTCTGGATGCCCCACCCGAGCCCAAGATCTACTGGCAGCCAAGACTGGAGTACGAAAGCCCTAAATATTCTGAATAATTTGAACCTCTCGAAATTCTTCAGTCATGAAGCAAATATCCCAGCAGTCATCATCCCTCCAGGCAATGAGTGATGAGGCCCTCAGATGGATGGACGTTGCCCTCTCGAAGGCCGAGGACTCCCTGAGAGCTGGGGAAGTGCCTGTAGGTTGTCTCTTTGTATACGAGGGGGAGATAATCGCCACTGGCAATAACAGAGTCAACGAGACTCGAAATGCCACTCGTCATGCTGAGATTAATTGCATCGACGACGTTCTTGATTTCTGCAAGGCAAGGGCTCTCGACTACAAGGACGTCTTCAGTAATCTTGACGTAATTGTGACTGTGGAGCCTTGTGTTATGTGTGCAGCTGCTCTCCAGGAGCTCAAAGTACGGAGCATCGTCTACGGGTGCAATAATGATCGCTTTGGGGGATGTGGAAGTGTCTTCGAGGTCTCCAGCATTTACGAGGATGGAGTTAAGGTGACGGGGGGCGTCAAGGCCGAGGAAGCCATGAAACTTCTCAAGGAATTCTACAAGGGAACAAATCCCAATGTTCCTGTTGAGAAAATGGGAAAGGGCAGGAAGAAGAGAGGGAAAAAATCCTCTGGTGTTAAGGACGATGTGCAATAGATTTTAGATTAGATTTAGTTAAATATACTTTCAATCATGCTATACATTCATTAGGAAATTAAGCAATACTTTTGTATTTCATGAATTTATATAAATATTTGTGGATCAGAGAAGGTCAGGTGCACCAGGAGGCGTCCATCTGACATTTTCCTTGGTACCAGCGAACTAGCAGTTGATTTTTCAGTGTGTAGTCTTTCAAGATCATGTCTTTCGTCTGAAAGAGAGGCAGTGAATTTTTTTTACATTCTTTGGTTAATGTTTATTCGTTTAAGTTTCATAAAGCGATTTTTTATTGATTTATTTGTTTTAATATTTATTTATTGGCTTTGTTGGGCGAATTTTTTTGGGTTGATTTGGAAGGAATTGAATTGAGTTGATTATGAGCTTACGATTGGTGGTGGAAAGACTCGTTTGAAATCCATTTTATTCTGATGCTCGGTGTAGCACTGAGCGAATATCGATCTCATCTCTTCGGTGAAACACTGTCTGCAGAGCTGACACTCGACTCTGAAGCAATCTGCACAGGCTGAGCAGATTTCTGGAAGGACTACTAGATTTTTGTCTGCTACTTCAAAGCTTCGCTCTTCCCAAGTTCTGCAAGCAAGAACAATTATCTAATTGCAATTACAATTATTCTTTCGAGTCTTGATGGAATTTCTAAGATCTTCATAAACTTCCACCCACCCAGGTCTTATGAAAGGAGTGTCGATCCTCTGCCCCACACCAATGAGTGCAAACATATTGAACAGCACCTGTTCATAGAGCAATCTATTCGGTGGAAAATGTGCGGAGGATAAATTCGGGGACATGTTGGCCTCCATCAAGAAAATATTGAGCTGATCATCAACGATAAAATCGAACCTCACGAGTTCAAAGAAATTTTTCCTCCCAGGGTATTTTTTCACGACGTCTCCCATGAGCTTCTCCTTCTTGAGGAGGACATCCCGGATGGCCTCATCCACTGCGTTCCAGACTCGCCCAGGGTCCTTTCCAGTGCTCCTCACATAAGCATCGAATGTGTCCTTCATGGAGAATCCCAGGTCTGTGTAGAACTTCTTGAGAGATGGCACCTTCCAGATGGGGAGATAATCGTCATCGACGACGTACTTCTTTGTGTCCTCAGGATCAAATGGATGGTACGTATGAGGGCAGAACCTGAAGAGTACATCTCCTTTGTAGGTATAAACCCTCAGAGGATCCACTGACGTGATGACGGTGTAGATCCCCATGTCGAATTTAAAACCATCTACGAGGTATGGTTTCTCCACGAACTCCTGGATGAACGTCTCTTCCTTGTCGAAATCGAATTCCCCGGATTTTTTTATTCTGATGCCTCGATGGGCATTTGACTTCTGGACAAACCTCTTCTCCGGGAAGTCCCTGGTGAAGTCCAGGAAGGCTTCCTTGTCATCGGGGAGTCTGAAAGCTCTGGGGAGGTATTGACTGTCTGTCGTTGATAAATCGACTTTGTTCGTGAAGAAGCCGCAGGCTGGCAGGTGGTTCACTCTCTGGTGGGGCTTCAGGTTCTTCAGATTGGGGAAAATCTTGAAGGGGTAGTCGTGGGCCCACAGCAGATCCCAATCGGATTCGTTCGTACCTCGACGGTAGCCCAATTTGTCTAGAACTTTTATAACGTGCCTCAGGTGCCCCTCGTCCTCTTTTTTCGTGTACAGCCAGTATAGGGGCTTCGAATCGTTTATCGCCAGGGAAATCTGGCTCTCGATCAGGGTATCGTAGTAGTGAAAGACTAGGACTGCTATCACTGAGAACACCACTGGGAGGAACATCACATTATAGACTGCTTTTGTCATCGTCGCGAATTTCGAGTCCTCAGGTTCGGGTATTGATTCCTCCAGGTCATCCTGAATTTTCTTGTATCCGATATAATTATAAAAATCATAGAATCAATATAAATGGTATATTTTTTAATATTAATGATGTAGTTTGAATAGAAAATAATATAACTATTCATATTTATAGTTATTAGAGAATTTAGAGATTATTTAGAGAAATTGTTGTTATGTGGTTTTCAGGTAGACAAAGTCGCAATTATTTCCGGTAATTTTGTAAAAATTGAAATTGAAATTCTAGGGAGATGGCTATAGACTGTGGACTGCCGAAAGGAAATATCCGAGGAGTAGAAAAAAAATGCTGTTCAGCATTTATTATACTCGCTCTCGACACTTTTGAGTCCGTTTTATGAGTGGAATAAGATACTGTTTAAAAAAATATTAAAAAGTGAAAAACATGCGTTTAAAAATCCATGAAGATGATAAATTACATTTTAGTTATTCCACGAAAACTGATAAAAACCAGGAAAATTAGCCCTGAATATTCATTTATTTAATTAAATACCCGAGGTTTTTAAAAAAAAAGGAAAAAAAACGGTTTGCATTCAAAAAATAATTATTATCGCCTCGGCATATTAAAACTATTTATTCCCAAAATTTGTATTAACAATATCAATAAAATTTTCACTAAAAAATATTCCTTGATGCAAGAGAATCTTTTCAATTGAAAAAATGATTATGGATATGGAGAATGGATCAAATTATTATTTTTAAATGTTATTATTAAATAGTACGCTGACCTCGAATGAAAAATGTGGATTATAAGTGGAGGGAATAATTAAAATAGTACAGAAAGTTTTATGTACCTGGTTACTAGGCATCTTTAGATTATTGTTAATGTGTCAACTGATAACTTTAATGATTTCACTGCATTATTACTGCTTCAAGGACGAGGACAACTTTGGTACTTCTTTCGTTATCGGTGACTTGTACCTGTCTGAAAAATTTACCGTTGTTCATCGGTGCTATCCCTACTCCAAATACTATCCACGTGTGTTACCCAACCGGTTTTATTCTGTTATATTCAAGAAATCGAGGAATAAATTGCCATAAGTAGGGCAACATCTCATTAGAGTTTGGGGTGAAATCATTGGGCCCAGGAATTTTTCCTGGATGCTGAGATGTCATGAGTTGATGGTTCAATCACTCGTAAATATAATGTGGATCGTTAAAAGAATTAAATATCTTAAAAAAATGTTTTTTTCAATTATTGAAGATGAATTTCCTGTCCTAGAATTCGCTCTGTAATTCTCAGGTAATTTTCGTCTTGGGTAGTAAAAATTCCGAATTTTTATTTTAATAATAAACTCCCGTAATAAATCTCTTGCCACGAGTAGATGCGCATAAACAATTGTGTTTGGAACGCATGGATTTTCTTGTATTCAGTATATGTAGTGGCAAAAAAAAATGTTTTTTTCTCAATGTACGGTAATTAAACGTCAGGACAAATTACACTGTACATTTTTTTGTCGTAATGGACATGAACAAAAAATTCTTGCGATTTGTTTATTATATCTTTGCCATCGAGGACTGGAATTAAAAAGTTTGGAACTTGCAAACGCGTTCTGCTTTCTCATGAGCCTTCAGCAACGCATAAACAATATTACGAGTATTACTAGAAAGCTAATCTTCCATAGCGTTACAATAGATCTATGAAAAAGTTGGTCAGTTTCGTTTAGCTGATTTTATCGAAGTCGCAACACTGCCTTTCTTCTGAACTAAACAATTATTTATTCCAAAGAAATTTGGGTGAGTCGAGAATTAAAGTATTACACCCTTTCCGCTAAAATTCACGTTTTTTTTTCTGAAGAACTTACGATGGAATGGACGTGAAAAAATATTGTTAGTGCGTTTTGTTATTATTTAATGATTCACGAAGTTCCCAGGTGGTACGTAAATTTTGCTACGTTTTGTTATAAATTTTTAACAAAAATCACAAAACTCTAGAAAAAACAACCGTTTTTAAAATCCCGGTGTTTTTGCTCACCAGCGAGGTTTTTTTCCTCGTAGAGATGAATTTGGAGTTGAATTCTAGTTTTTAAAAATCCCACCAGGAAGTACGTCAGGAATAGCTGGTGTCGCCCTCAGCATCCGCTTCTTTTCGTGTCTCTCTTTTTGCACTCAGCAAGCGTGAAAACGACATGGGTTTCCAGAATATTTGGTACTCTCACCCGAGAAAATACGGCCAAGGATCGAGATCCTGGTGAGTTCAACGATTTATCTGATAAATAATTGATGACATTAATTATTTGATGGAATTGATCTCCTCTGCGGAGGCTATCGTCAGCCCAACGTCACGACCGCATGTGCAGCCCCTAGACTTTATTTTTTTCCAACTCCACATCTGAATTAACAGCAGAAATTAATTGTCATGAAATTAATTTTTCATTCTGATTTACTCGCGATTTATCCAAAAAATTATTTGCATGCGTTTGAATCTCCGGGAAAGACGCCATAACCTCAAAATGGAGGCGGCTATTTCAATCTGTTTCTCAAAGGAAGAGCATTTGTTTATTTATTCATTAGTTTTATAATGTTTTATGAAGCTTCAATAATTATTTTTGAATGTTTTTTCGTTATTTGTCGATTTTACACTCGAAAAGGAAAAGACAAAAGCCGTGGATTATGAGTCATTGTTTAAGAATTAAGAGAATATTTAATAGCAATTGTTTATTGATTTTTCAGCCGTGCCTGTGCTAACAAACACGGTCTCATCCGTAAATATGGTCTGAACATCTGTCGTCAGTGCTTCAGGGAATATGCAGCTGACATTGGTTTCAAGAAGGTAATTAATTTGAAATGAATCGTTGAATAATTCAGTTGTCGAGTGGTAAAAATGCCATAATCTGATAAAATCCACTGAATTTCCGCGAATTAAAACTAATTCACTTTGAGACATTGGAATAGATGAGATTTTGGTTCACAAATTGTATCCAAAAATCTGATACCAAAAATCAACCCGAAGTCTAAAATACTTGCATAAAATATAAAGCACTGCTTTAAACCCGTTTTACTCAATAAACTCAACATATTTTTTTAAATCCTCTGGAATTTTTTTCCAGCAAT
>NW_011887771.1:1104539-1111564 GCF_000806365.1 Fopius arisanus | reverse complement strand
GTGATAAGCCGGAGCCTGACCTGCTCACTATCACCTTATTCTTTTTTTACTATTATCTAATAACAAAAACACTATCTCGAGTTTTTAGCTATTTCTACTTCTTCGCCTTTTCCTCTTCGATTTTTCTCAATCCCCCCCCTTCTCCCTTATCCCTCTATTTATCAATCAATGCACTTGGCGATTGCACTATACTGTTGTCTATGTGCAGCTGTAACCGCGAAAGTTGTTCCCAGTGGTGGTTCGAGGTCAAGAGAGTGGGACTCATTGAATTAGGTGGAATAAAAAAAATCCTAAATTGTTACATTAGGGTAGAAAACTTTCTCATTACCTCGCTCATCAAAATTGAGTGAAGCATTGTGGCTTAATAGAGAAAACCCAATTGTCCTTTGATGATGGGTATTGAAGAGTTCAGTAATGAAGAGGTGAAACTAGTTAATTTAGATGTCTAATCTACTGCAAATTGTAACGGTCTTTTTTTGCACTTCCTCCACCGAAATTGACTTCAAATTTTCCCATCAACTGAAAATTAAAATCGAATACCAAGACAAGACAATTTCCTATCTAAAACAAAATAAAAATAATAATTTTCACATATTCTTTCAATATTCGTAACTCAAGATCAAATCAAAGGACGGAATAAAAATTGTATGAGTTTTTAATGACAAAAAAAAATAGAGGAAATAATGAAAACGAAGGAAAAAATAATTAACCCCAGAGCAAAATCACTGATTCCTGAAAATCCCCCAAATGAAAATGAGAATGAAAATTCTCCCGAAAATTACCGAGTCGTCTACTCATCGATAAAACAATGATTCCCCCTCCCTAAATCGCTCCATAAACGCAATGAACCCAATCCCCAGGAACAATATCCCACTATTTAAAGAGATCCGCGCCTCCCTCTCCCCAAATTACCTCACGAAAACAATTTAATCAGCCATTCAATGATTACGAGACAACCGTGAAACATTCTAAAAATACCCCATAATTGTAGCGCTATATTCTCAGCAAACTGAAAATGAATAAATTCACCGCAACAAATTCAAAAACAATCACTCTGCTGCACATTAAATATTAACAATACATTCAATATAGATATGCAAACAACGGCCATTTGTCAATTAAATTTTTAATTGTATTGCTGTAATTGCCGTAATTACTCTGGGCCTCAACATTCATTCATTAAATTTACTAAATTTTTCGCATTCAATTCCTGACCTGCAATACTTGAACCCACAAATCTGACCCTCAATATTAACCCACAAAATTGACCCTCAGTGTTATCCCACTGATTGTTAACCCACAATTTTCACCCACAACTCAAACTCAGTCGAGACAACAGAATGACTACTTTACCCCACAGTTGACCCGCAAAATGGAAAATTTTGAATTTAATGGGTACAAAGCAATCGGTGGGGCAAAATAATGAAATCGTCATGACTTTCGATGCGGTCACTATTGCCTACACATATGTATTCCCTGATATATGAGCGGTTGGATACGTGCCACTGCACATGGTTCCCCGACGCATTAAACTTGCTTCTCTATCCCCACGCCAAAAAAAAAAAAGAATAAAGATGAACGCCGTTCAAAACAGAGAACGACAATTGTTTTTTCGTTCTAAAGAAGAATTTGAGTTTAGGTGCAATCCATGTAAAGATCTGTATGGGACAACAAAAAAAAATGTACGGGTGAAGCGAGGAGAGTAGTTTTGAAGAGATTTAAGGGAGAGGGGGGAACAAAGGGGAGGGCGACAAACGGTTGAAGGGGAACGGTGGGGGGGGAAGGGGGTGGCGCGAGGGGAGGAGGTAGAAGGGAGATTAGAGGATGGAATTGGTGGGGAGAGTAGCGACAATCGGCTGTGTTTGTACGGCTGGCCGAATTGTGCAGGAGCCTTCTCCAATGGTCTTGAGTCTCCTTACGTTCTAAATTTTCTAGACGTATTTTCTTTTATGGATGTTCGTCGGTTTTTAGTATCTG
The DNA here is from genome assembly GCF_000806365.1 of Fopius arisanus. Lineage (NCBI taxonomy): Eukaryota > Metazoa > Arthropoda > Insecta > Hymenoptera > Braconidae > Fopius > Fopius arisanus. Next base: position 1,109,587 of record NW_011887771.1, on the reverse strand, counting down.
AGTCGATGGACGTTCAGTCATTTCCAATATCTGATTTTACAGGTGGTCGGGAATTTTGAATTTATGATTTTCGCGAGTTTTATGAGCTTTCAATTTATGATTTCATGGGTTTTCAATAATTTTGAACATCTGATTTTACGGTTTCTTATTTTTGTTGGAGGTTTCTGTTGGTCAGATTTGTGATAATAATTTTTTCGTCGTTGGATGACTAGTTCTGGATCTGGACTCAAACACTCCATATTCTGATAGAAATTAGAATTTCCAGACCTTGGAATTCGAACAGGGGATTTCCCAGTATTCCTTCACTACTGATTTCCTTTATTTGTAATTAACATGAGATTATTATTTCAATTATTTGGAACCCTAATAATTATCACCCGGAAATATTGTAGCAGTTGCTAAATAAATAAAATGAAGTACGAGATTATTTTACGAGATTATTTTGCGAGATTATTTTGCACATTTTACCCCACTGTTTCACTCTGCCCCATTCTCCCCTATGAATTCAGTTACATACACTGAGAGAAGAACGAACAGGTTCTCGAACAAGTCTTGTTAGAATCGTACGAATCCTTAAGAAAAAAAAATCGAAAAGAAATTGTTTAATAAGCGTATGCAACGCGAGACGGAAAACAATTTCTTGAGAATTTAATGATTATTTCACTCGTTTGAACGTCTGTAGGACATTACTCTATCTTCCTCCAAGTATTATATTTTGTTAGACTATTAATTATCGCCAATCGTTAATTACTGAATATGTCCCCTTGAATGGGTCCCTGATTTGAGTCTTTTGTAATTTTTGCTTTCGTGTAAGAGCCTCAACGAAATGTCGAAATGATAAATATCTGTTACCATTTCTAAAATACCGATACAATCCACTGTAACTCTCATCGAAATAATAAATTCACGATTAATTAACATCGATCGTCCCCATTATCTCCCCCCTTTGAGGCGTTCGATCAGCTGAATCCGCAATATGCCTTGAGCCTATGTAATGCCGTATAGACCGAAAACAAACGTACATGGTCGTGATGTATATTGAGAAAAAAAGAGAAGTGTCTAAATAATAGAAATTCAGCGATTGATCGAAATCATCCGATTTAAAAACCGCAAAAAATAAATGCACTGAAACTAATCCGAAGTTCTTCACAATCTGATCCTTTTTTCATTTCTAATTGTGAACTAACTAGAACCTTTATTATTAATTAAATAAAAGTGTTTCCCCTAGATCAAATTCAATTTCCTAATTACTCTAAATAAAGACGTAATAATCCCAGAATTCTTCCCTGAATAATTCGAAAAATCTAAAACATTCCAGCTACTATCAGTAATTGGAATTTACAATTCTCGGATTTATTTAGTGAATAACATTCATGCAGATTATCTTTATAAATTTAAATATGTATAAAAATTGTCGGAAAGAACTTAAATTGTTAATAAATTAAAAAATTGGAGTTGAGAAATTAGTGAGACGAAAAATTCCTCGCATCAAATGCAAGATAAAAATAAAAGTATGAAATTGGTTCATTTGGAAAAACACATATTTAGTGAACTTTTTTTTTCTCACTGCAAAAGCCCCTTCATGGAGTAACATACACGCAAGCGCCGTGTAAACCCGTACTTGTAACCGAGAAGAGGTGTTTTTCAACTTCCACAAGGCACCAACACAAAGAGTCCCTGAAAGCATGTATAACACTCAGGCAGAATAGATGAATATTAACTTGTGGAAATATCTCCATCTTTCTCTAACCACCGGTGTAATGCAACGTGTGCGACACCGTATTTATAGTTTTGCTGGGAGGTGGGCAATAGTTATAGCGAGAAGTTACTCGGGCTTTTCTTTTACATGTGTGAGTCGACTATCAAATTGTTCGATAGTGTGGGGAACTATGATAATAGGAGCTTTAGGAAGTCGACGGGAAGAGATAAAAAATTCCATCAATTACACAAGGATAAAGAAATTATTATTTTTTTTAACTAGATTTTTCAGTTTGTGCCCAATTTCACAACTTGTCACTACGACAAGTTGAAAGTAGTATATTTGGACACTAGTGCGGGAAAGTAGCTTTCAAAGATTTTTTTATTGGATATTTCTGGATTTTAGAGAGAATTGTGCAACATTCGGATTCCAGAAAGTTGAAAAAATAGTATATTTCGATACGAATGCCGAAAAGTGGTTTTCCACATTCTTGTTTTTGTTTTTAAATGCATTTTATATTCTATTGCATTTTTTATAAGAGTTAGGAATTTTTAGAGAGTTATAAAAAATCGAGAGCAAGAATTTTTATATTCCAGAATTGATATCAGTAGAAAAAATATAAGAAAGAGTTCAAGTTCGTTTTTTACGCAGTATCTTGTACCTCGTGCCCTGATTAATTCAATCCTCATTGAAGTTTAAGAATAATTTATTTCTTCCAGTACATGCATTTCTCTGAGTGTACATATTCATGCTTCATTTATCACTTCAGCAGAATGTGGACATTTTTATCAGAAGTACTGCGTGAAATTCGTGGTGTATTGAAATGGACTTAAAATGATCGCTCAAACAATGTGTTTCGAGTTTCAAGTTTCTCTACTCAAAACGTATGACTTTCCTATAAACATTACAACATTCTCTCCATTACGAGCCGTTTAATATTATATTCTCAGCCGTATTAATTAAGCCAGCATTATTTCCCCATAAAACATGCATTTTCCTCATCCTACGTCATGATATCGTCCAAATGATTTGATAAGAGATACGAGAAACTGACAATTGTCCCTCGATATTCAGGAAATCAACGTAATTGACCTCCACTCAAGCGTGACAGACTTAATACTCAATTCCTTTGTTCCGAAAACTTATAGCTCAATTACTCAATAAGTTATGCACCGAGAAAAAACTTATGTCTACCAATTAACCGTACTAGGTACAAAAATTCAAATGAGAATTTAACATGTTAGAGTAATTTTATTTTTTCACTGCGCGCTGTTATCGGAAATTCATTTATTATAATTAATTTCCTTTCTATTCGATGTGAAATCTGGTTTAGGCAGAATATTTTTAGGATGGCCGAGAGAAATTCATTTTCGGAAGCTAGATGGTCTAGAAATAATGACTCTCCCATTGGTCGAAAGAGTCGGGTTTAATAAAGAAAAACAGTTGGAATTTGAATTGGAATTTAGAGTTGGATGGAAAGTTAAAATCAAAGAGTTTTTTCAAAAGTCATTTGTCCATACATTAGGTAAGACATTGAAAAATGTGATAAACCGAGATGTGACGTTTGTATATGATTATATTACATAAGGAGATATATTATAACTAGAATTCAAAGTATGTGAACTATTGACACGAGAAATAACGGACTAACTCATAGCTTCTGTTAAACAAAGAAGGCTTTGAGTTTCAGAAAAATAAATCCCGTCAAATTTTAATCAATTTGGTGATATTTCGAAAAATACTTGAATACTATTTCTCGTCGATATTTTCTACGTGATCTTCTTGAAAAAAGACTTGAAGAAAAAGTGAAAATCCGTGTCAACGTATCTTTATTAACAATCCACTGCAACACAGTGATTTCCTGAAAATTACACGAGACATGGAAGAAAAATTGAATCAAAGTTGTGCTTACCGCACTCCTGTACAGATTAAATTCTCCTTTCATTATCATTACCCTCCCCTCCTCGCGAGTGGATCCGACTCTCTCCCCAGAACACGTGAGCCCCCGCGACTTCAACCTGTCTAGAATAAAACCCCTGAAGATAAATAAAAAATAGGAAAAAGTCGACATAATAAAAATCAACTCCGGCGTACCGTGCAAGAACGATTTCGCAAACTCGAGTCTCATCATCGTCTCTCGATACCAAATTCACCCAAAACCTATTGTCCCTGACTCGACAGGATTCCCGATGTCCCTGGAAAAATGACGAAACAAAAAGTAAAAAAAAAGTGAAAATAAATGCCCCCAAAAGCTGAAAAACAGAGGACTTGAGCTGGGGCCTTGTGTTGTGGCACGTACCAACGTTCTCGGTTTTGTTTGTCATCTCCACCCGTATTACGTGTGTCCAAGTGAGAGATGAAGTGATGGTGAAGCAAAAGGGGGCAAGTGAGAAGTTGGAAAAAAGTTGAGTGAAGAGAAGAAGACAAAAAAAAAACATGTACAAAAGAGGCGAATCAGGGACTAGAGGGGTGGGGTAAGGGAGAAAAGACTTTCCTCCCCACTTGCCCCTCATTGCCCTCCCCTCACTGCCATCACCCCCCTTTCCCCTCAATGGGCTCAACCCCCCCACCACAAAAACTGTCAGCCCCCGCCGAGTTGCTATCGTCCAAGCGAGAGAATCACAGTTGAGAATCAAACATGGCTGTTCAGTCGCTGTTTACGCCTCTGGCATACGGTTCGTAAGCAGCTCCAGCTACTCCACCACTGTGAAATTCAATTCCGTGGGGAATTAAAAAAAAAATTATTATTAATAAAAAAAAAAATAAGAGACAAGTCAGCGTCAGGAGTGACGAGGTAGGATAATGAGTTTGTGTACGTTACGGACATTTAACGGTGATATGGAAGTTATTGGAATTCATGGACATCAGGAGAATGGTCCTGGTGAAATTAATCAAGTACGTGGGGCGAAGGGCGTTGAGGAGCCGACGCCGCAGGCACCAATGGAGGTTGCGAGTGTTGCGCACTCTGGGGAGATCATTGTCCAGTGCAATGACAGGCTGGCAAACCTCAAGACCCGGAAGGATGTGAGTTGTTTTTTTTTTCTTTTTAAATCAATGCCAACTAAGAAATCTCACTGATCGAATTACAGTTTTATGAGTTTTTAATATGTGAAATTATTATTTGAAAATACAGTAGGACTCCAATTTTTTATTTTTTTAATAATTGAAGCTCGAGGTTGAATAGCGGTTTTCATGTATGTCAAGTACTCATTTGTTAAAATTGGAGTTCACGAAATTTATGATTTATCAAGCGTGTGGCTTGTGAAAATTCAGAAGTAATTGAGACGTTACATGAATTTTTTGGAATCTTCAAATATGTGGAGAAAGTGGATGGTTTATTTAGGGCCAC
>NW_011887771.1:1101002-1103074 GCF_000806365.1 Fopius arisanus | reverse complement strand
ACTCGACGACCTCTACGGAGTTTTTGCTCGTCTGCTAACAAGTGTGATCCAAAATATATTGACCAAAAAATCGGGGAGGGCCAGGTGGAGAACGATATTTGGAATTTTCAATTTTTTAACATTTTTTTTAACTACTGGATTGAGAGGGAAATTCAAGCTCGTTTTTGGCGGGAATGCATTTCTCGTTGAATTGTTTTTTAAACGTTTTCTGATTTTTTTTAGAGAAAACAGAGAAGTTGTCGTTTAAAAAATACAAAAATGCAAGTGGATGTAAATTTCCTGAGAGGCTCTCTTCAATTTCCCTTGAATCTTTCTCAGAGCTATCCAAAATCAAAAATTCCAAAATTCGTCATCACCTACTTGTCTCCGTCATCCTCACCGTCAACATACGCTTCATCGGACTCTCGCCTTTCGATTAATTTAAATTATTCTTTCCTCATATATATATATATACTTTTTTTCGCTTCTGTTTTCGGAATAAAAACTTGAAAATCGTAAATTAATTCCTCTCGCTCCGTAGTTAGTTGTAAATTCCACAAGTAATTATTGTTAACAGCACAAAAATATTAATTTCCGGGTGAAATCGATAATTGTTACGATGTAAAATAGTGCGATAACACAGACCATCAACTAACGAAGCGAGATTTAAAGATCATCACGTCATTGAAAAATAAAAATTTCCATTTATCATTGAATTGACAAATTCTAAATATAGATTATTAAATGCAGCGCATTTGAAGAGAGTATTATTGCCACATTATTGTCATGTGAAATTATGAATCATAATTAAATAACTGATGCTAATGATGTGTGGCATAAAGTTTATATAGAATGGAAGAAAAATTTTTCTCTATTGTTGTACAATTGTATAGAAAAATTTTTTAGTGATAAGGCAATTTAATATTCGAGAGATATGTTAGTTTATGGTCTGAAATTATTTCCTAGTTCTTTTTTTTGCCAATTTTATTTTCGATTTGTGAGGGTGGAAACTGTTCGTCGACGGAGATAACAAAATTTATTAGCATTTCCTTAATTTTCTTCATTTTCTTCATTTTCATTGTATCGTTTGGGTGTTCAAAGAATATTTTTAATTATCCAGAGATAATGAGGAAAATGTATGAATGGTTAATCAATATCGATGCTGACCTTTTCAACACAGGATATCATTCTTTTCAATTTATATTTGATCTTTTAATCAGTTTTAACCCTTTGATTTCAATTGAGGCTTGATATTAATGCGGGAATTGATGAGTGGATTTTTTTTCTGCTATCTGCAAGCCTCAATTTATTGGAAAATAGGGAAGAACTATTAAAATTACAATTCTCCGTCGACGAAAAGAGACATCTCGTCTGATTTCCCCCAACTTTTTTTCCTCTACCTATTAAATATCTCGGTCTCATTGATTTCAATGTCTACTGCGTACATTATCCCCTCGTACTAATGCTCCATTTATTTACTACGAGATTCCTGAACTTTTCGACTCAAGTTTTTTTTTTTATAAAATTGATAAAAGATCACGAAAAAAAATCAACCGAATGTTTTACTGTGTAACCAGGATTCAATGAATCTGATGGAGATGAACAAATTGTTAATTCAATGGAAAATGTATCACTTAAGTGAAAATTTCAGGAAATTAATCAATAAAATGATGATGAAGGATATGTTATTCCTTTTTTGGAAATGGCAACGCAGTGCGAGTTTATGGAAATCATGTCGGAAATTTTAGAGTGACAAACTGTCGAGGATAGATTATTTCTAGATTACTCGGAATATTTCGAAGTTCGTGGATCTCATAAAATTTCAACATCTCCCGAAATTCTTACAAATCATCGAACTCCGAGGATATATTCGCGGATTAATCTCCAAGAAATTTTATCCATTCTCTTCTCGTTCTGGACACTCTACTAAAAATAATAATCGGCTGTGTAAAACGCCGCTGAAGAGTCACTATAATGTGCTCTCGTGAATAGAATCATGTCGACTAAAATAAAATACACTAAAAAAAATTATTGTGATATGCGACTTATTGTGATACAGCATATAATTCCAGTTGATAATTCGGTTGTAAAGA
>NW_011887771.1:1056373-1099392 GCF_000806365.1 Fopius arisanus | reverse complement strand
ACAATTCCGAGAAACGGACAAAGGAATTTTTGTAAACACAATGACGCCGGGCGGCCGTTCGGCAATACCGAAGTTCAGTGTAACAAAGGAAAAATCTCAATCACTAAAAATGCTCTGATAAACTGTTTAAAAAATTATTTCACATCACAAAATCACTTGCACTGAGTCCCGCACATTGTATTTTCAATGTTCACAGGCGGCGCCGGTTTTCTGCACTTACTGGGACCCCGATGTTAACGAATTTTCACTACGCGATACACAACCGACCGTTCCACGCACTGCCGCCGAACGACTGACTCCCCACTCAAAATGACGGGGCTTTGGAGGTAGCGCTCGAGTGGGGGGGGTCGCCAGGCGATACTCCGCGCATGCGCACAGAAGACCGTGCAGACGCACGCACACCGTGCATGCGTACGCACACCGCGGGCAATTTCAATTTGACGAGATAAGATAATTGCGAAAATTCTGAACCTAATAAATAATTCTCTCTTAAAAAAAACAGTGCAATCACGCAACCCCCAGAATTGAGCCTCTACTTTGGTCAATCCTCTTTGGTAGTAGTGCACCCCAAGAAAGGGAGGGCCTCTACTTCAATCAATCCTCTTTGTTCCTCCCCACTACTTTCCCAAGTAGTGGTGGGAAAATGTAAAACCATTTTTCAAGTGCTCATCATTGCTCACCATTTATATTTAACCTACAGAAGGCCGACCAATTCCAATCTCCAAGTGCTATTTTGTGCTGTTGTGCATTCCCTGAAAGATGTGCCCCTGAATAAAAAAATGGAGGGCCCCCGAACACCAATGGACAATCTTCTGAACGTGTTGTCAGGCTTCTCAGTGGGTCATGAGAAAGCCCTGAAGCAAGGAATCTACAATGCAGTGGCCCTTTTGGTGCTATTCCTCACCTGTGCTGCAACCTACGGTCTCTATCTCATTCTCCACCCATTCGTGAAGCCCTTGATCTGGGCCCTTCTCTGTGGAAGTGTCCTATTCCCCTTCAAGCTGTACATAACCACATCAGTTCAGTCCTGGTTCACAGAGACAGAGAATTCTCACGAGCCCTTGCTGGTAGACCTTGCAATGCTCCCCATCAGGATAACCGACAGAATCTCCAATACAATTGGAAATTTTCTGCACCAACGTCTGAACTACGTGGGTGTTCTCCTGGGAATAATCTCTGGAATAATAATGATCTACTGGTACACCCCTGGAATCCTCCTGTGTCTGATCTGGAGGCTGATGCAGCTGGTGATGGGCCTGACCTCGACGTTCATCACCACCTGCAACATCTACATAATCTCGAGTCTGATCCTGGGGTATCTCTCAGCGGTGTACGTGTACTGGACCCCGAGGAATGCCCAGCAATTCAATTACTTCTCGATTATTCTCTGGTTAATTCTCAGTCTCTACATCTCAAACATTCTGGGTGTCTACGAGGTCCCCGTCTTCATTGCCCTGCAGACCCTCTTCATCGTGGGCTTCACGTACGAAGTTATCCTGATCATGGAAACGAAGGATGCCCAGGACAAGCCCCTGACATTTGCAGAGGCAGTGCAAGTAGCCCTGGCAGGTGAAGAAGCCCCCCAGGAGGTGAAATCCTCCGAGGAACGTGACGAGGGAACTGACACATTCCCTGAATCAACGTCTACCCCAAAACTCACCCCAGAGCAGATCAAGGAGCCCTCACCACGACCTCAGAGGCTCTCGGCGAAATCGCTCTCCCTCGATGCTGATTCTGATAAATTTAGAACAACAAGATTATCAGGACGATCCTCGAGCTTTCCCAATGCCCGAGTCACTGTTCGAGAGAGGTATTTCTTGAGAAAACTCAGGACTGAACTCAGGATGTCTCTGGACGCTCCTGAGGACGAGGTTGACACTGATAAATACATGTACGGGGCGATATACGCCTGCGGGGGAATGCTCCTGTGGAAGCACAAGTGGATCCTGGGGATTCTCACTCTTCCCATTGTCTGGTACTTCCTGAAGCTCCTGGGAAGTAGATCGGGCTTCTGGAGGTACCTCCAAGGTCAGATGAAGAGGCTCGTAGAGTTCATCAAGGCCTGGTCCAGTCAGCGACAGCAGGCACTCGTTCCTGCACACGTCAGAGGACTCTACAGAGTTTATCTGATCGTTGATAAAGGCCTCAGGGACATTCTCAAAGGATCTGTCGATGCTGTTGCAACGATTGCTGTTATCTTCGCACTCATTGTCTTCACGTTCTCTGCAACGATTTTTATCACTGTCCAGATTTATGGAGAGGGACTGCATCTCATTCAAGTCACTGGAGAGATTCTCAATTCATCCCTGGTGAATAATCCGGATATTGACTGGGTTCCGGAGCAGTGGGAGGAGTCTGTTAATTCTGTCCTGGATAATGCTTACACTTATGGCAGATCTGCCATTTCCGATGGGATCAAGGGCCTCGTCAAGGATCTGGAGCCAACGAAGGCTGAGGCCCTGGAGAAAAAAGTTCTCGAGCTGTGGGACAGGCTTTATCAGGCCTGGATGATGTCGAACGAAGATCCTGGGATGATTGGACCCACTGTCGATGTCGAAGCTGCTTTGACTGCCTGGGAGAGCATCAAGGAGAGCTTTGGAAAAATACCCACCCAGATCTTTAACATGACGGGCATTCAGAATTTTGCGAAGGAGAATGTCGGAATTCTCATGCAGGTCCTCGACTCAGTCTGGGGAATTGTCAAAGGGAACATGTCGGTTCTCGTCAGTGTTCTCACTGAACTCATGTATATCGTCTTCATGAGCGGATCTGCTCTTCTCAATTTTACACTCAGTACTGTCGTCTTTTTTACGACTTTGTTCTATCTGCTATCCAGTAGTGGCAAGACTTATAAACCCATTGAACTCATTGCAGTATTCAGTCCGATCAGCTGCTACAGGTGATTCCAGAAGACATCTAATTAATTAATTCATTGAATCTATTATTCTAAAAATAGTTTCGATCAGTTGAGCTTGTTACTGCTTTAAAATTTGTCCTCTGCAATTTATTAATAACAATATTTTTATTTGGTCTGTTTCATTAACGAAAGCAGCAAGGATTTTTTGGGAGGGTACGTGCATGAGAGCAGTAAAAAAATCTATGATTTTTTCTAATTTTCATTATGTCCCTGTTGCAGATTCGCTATTGCCCTTCAGGAGGCTGTAATCGCAGTTTTCGCAGCGACTTTCAAACTCGCTTCATTCTTCGGCATGTGGACTTGGTTCATCCACAATCTTTTCCAAGTGAAGATAGTCTATCTTCCCTCAGTATTCGCCACTGTTCTAGCAGCAGTGCCTTTTCTCGATGCTTACTTCGCCTGTTTACCTGCTACCCTCGAACTCTGGTTCACTCGAGGTCCCATGATCGCTGTTATCTTTTTTGTATTTCACTTTTTGCCTTGCAACATCGTCATCACAGACTTCTACAAAGAAATCAAAGGGTAAGAGATTCTTTCAACGAATTAGCTGGATTTTTCTTCGAACGTGGAAGCAGTTCTAGTTCTAGATTCACACGTCATTCTTGTATCATTAATTGCAGGGGTGGACATCCGTACTTGACAGGATTATCAATCGCTGGTGGGATTTTTTGTTTGGGAGTCGAGGGAGCGATTTTTGGGCCACTCCTGCTGTGTTGTATCATGGTGGCGATAAATCTCAGTCGAAAGTACATGCAATCGGTCTCTGAGGAGACCTTACACTCCCTGAAGACGCAGATTGATCAGCTGGAGGCTGAGCCACCAGTTTCTCCCTGAATTCAAGCGAATTTAGAGAATTCATGCCGTCCTGATGCTCTCGTGCTTCCGTGCGCTGTGTACAGTAATAATTTATAGTGATAAAGCAATTTATCGAACTGTTTCGACTCTTGAAACTAGTCAATTGTAAGTTAATCCAGATGTTTAATATATTCATAATTGACTATTAAGATTTATCGATAAAAGCAGAGCTCTCGAGAGAGGATGAATTAAAAAAAAATCACAAGAGAAATTATAAAATTTCAATTAAAAATATATTCCAGAGAAACGAAATTAAAAATTATTTCTCTTAACAAATTATTGTTAGCAGTTTTAGTATTTCGTTGTACGGAGTAATGTGATGAATTTTTTAATTGATTCTCTCATATTCTGGCTTAAATAATAATATAACTAGCGTTCGTTTGTCTCCGTCACATTTCGCTTGACAGATGCCAAAATTAACATGTGATTTTTTCTAAGTTTCTACTCGTCGATGCAACGACATGCACAATGTAAAACAATGAAATAAAACCTCGAAAATCGTAATGAAAAATTGTTAAAAATGTTTAATTGGGTTTATACATTGATCGGTGCTATTTTCGTGCTCTTTGTTATGTTGATTGCCCTGGAGATTTACTTACATTACGACACGTACTTTCCACTGTAAGTTTTACTCATTAAGTAATTACAAGAAATTTATTTAGAGACAACCAGTAGCACAAATTAATTCTGCGTGATAATTGGTAAATTCCTCTTCTCTCATTAAAATATAAAAAAATATTTGAAAAATTGAAGAGAGTTGTTAATAAATTTTTGTTCAGTTGAAATAGAATTCCATTCTGGGTTTTGGAGTGGCATAAATGGACCCCAATGTTGTGACCGTGATGCCCTGGATTTCAGGCTGCATCATACGATTCTCCAGGAAAAAAATCTTCTTCGATCCCTCCAACAGATGAAATCCATTTTCAGAGAATTTACCAGTGTAGAATCCATTCCCATCGAACCAGACGAATAACTGAGTACATCCGCTGGTGATTGTGACCTCGTAACCGTCGTAGTACTGCCGTAGATGTTCCGGAAGATTGAATGAGGGATACCTACTAATGGCAGCATAAAGATCACAAGCTGGAAGATCGTAATCCTTGGGAGGGCCTGGGTAGACGTAATTCGGAGGTGCTAGTTGCTGATTGGAGGAATCCCGGAGGATTAATTCAATTATGCACTTTTTCTTTGCCTCCTGGAACGTCGAACCACAGGACGCCTCTGCCAGGATTCCCTCCAGACTCAAAGTCGAAAGCTCAATGGCAGAATTTGGAGGCTGAAATTATAGAAATAAACGATTAAATAAACTATTAAAAAACCGTTCATTCCTGCAATGATTCCAAAAATTATTCTCAAATGAAACGTACGACAGTGACGCTCTCCAGTTGCTTGGCGTAAACCTGGGGCATGGATTCACTCCAAATCCTGTGGAACCTGATCTCCACAGAACAATTGACAATTGGCAGGAGCAAATCGGAGACAATGAATATCTTTAGTTGATCGAGAGTAACTCTGGGTGTGACAATGACAGGTGCGAAGAAATCCTTTGCATAATTGTGGAGTATCTTCCATCTGCCATCGACGTCGATGGAGGACCAGGATGGGGCCTGCCAGACATCATTCAATTGCCAATAAAGAGCCCCCATAGTCCTTCCCTCCCCCATCTCATTGACTGTGCTTTTCGCCTGTCGGTAACTCTCTGTCTGCACTTTGACAGCAACAGCCTGATTAATCTGACTGAGATAAATGTAGCTCTCTAAGTCCCTGAGGGAATCGTTGGTGTCTGGAACGTTAAGATTGAGTTTAATCTGGTACAACATGATGCCATCGCCACCTGGGAGGTGCTGTCGATGCTGCAGAAAATCGGAGCCCCTCACGAGATCATTCTCTGGATTTTGGCAGCCAGATCTCAATGTCTTGATGGAAGGCAGCGACTGGAAGCCGTACTCAGAGGCAAACCTCGGACGTTTGTACGTATTTATGTTCCATCCATTGAACACGTAATTGTAGTAATGAATATCTCCGTAGAGATTGGAGTAAGGATCCGTCTCCACCCATCCGTTATTTGCACTGTAGTCACCATTCGTTGGACTCGATACCAGGAAGGGCCTCGTCTTGTCATTTGCCTCCACTTCTTTCTTGATTAGGTCGACGTACAGTTTTATGTAGTCGTTCCTGTACACCTCGTCCTTGCCGGTTCCATACCTGAGGATGTGGCGAGTTATTGTACGGATTCAAGGATTTAGTAACTCTAGATTATATTAGAATTCGAGCAGAGCAGAGACTATAGTGTAAATAATGAGAATAATAGGACAAAGCTTTTGGTGAAAATTGCTCACCAATTTCCATACAAAGCAGCTTCGTTCTCGTTATTCCCTGCCCAGAGTACCACAGAGGGATGATTCTTCAATCTCAAAACATTCTGTTTCACCTCTGTCCTCACAGACTCTAAAAATTCCCGAGTAGTGGGATACATTGCACACGCGAACATGAAATCCTGCCAGACCATTATGCCATACTCATCAGCCATATCGTAGAAATGATCGATCTCGTAGATGCCTCCACCCCAGACACGCACCATATTCTGGTTGGTCTCCTGCATGTACCTCAGAAGGAGCCCTCTGACTGTTTTATTTCCTGTCCTCTCAGCCAGGATGCTGATAGGAATAATGTTAGTACCTTTTGCAAAGATGTCCACGCTGTTCACCCTAAAGTAGAAACTCAAGCCTTTCTCCAAGGGTTTCTGGACCAATTCCACAGTCCTGAAACCAATCCTCTGGGTTTTGTGCTCATAATGCCTCGATGTCCTCAGGGTGGTATTCACGGTGTAGAGGGACTGATCTCCGTAACCGTTTGGCCACCACCTGGAGACCTCGGCCTCTGGAATTAATATTATTAATGACAACGTGGAGGTCTTCTCGTTGTTCGTGAAGGTGAAGCTTGTGCTGTTTTCGTAGCTCTCCTCAGGATCGTACTTCTTGGTTTTATAATTCCACGTAGTATCTTTGTGGATCACTCTGGTCGTCAGGACTCCTGTCAATGGCTTTGAGGCACTGCTGGGGGCATTCATCAGGGTCACTGTCACCCTCACTTGCCAGTGATGATCTTTTATCAACTCCACGTCTGCTGTTGTGTCAAGGATGGTGGAGTCGTTGAAGGCCATCAGCTCGGGGATGCTCCACAATCCTGAACCTGGGAATGCTGGGCCCCAGTCCCAGGAGAAACTCGCCTGCATCTTTCGTATATGATTCACGTGACATTCCCCGTTGTACGATGAGGGCACACATTTTGGGTAGACTGGGTAACTTTTGCTTTGATTGTTGTAAAGAGCTTCTGCTACTTTCACCGGGGAATCAAATGTTATGGATATCTTGTTCTGCTCGGGGAACTGCAAATTCATTTTTCAAATTTTTCCATCAACAATTGAACATTTTGATTATTCAAATCCATTCATTCAGAGGCGAATTATTATTATTATTGTTCTTATTATTAATTTTTTAATTGGAAAAATCATGGGATCATTTTTTCATTCAAATCATTTTTTTTCACTTTATTATTTGCATACTGACCTTGAGGTAGTCCTTTACGTCGTAGACATATCGCAGGTGCATATTCGAAGTGTTGCCGAGTTCATGATCATTCAACGAAATTTTGGCAAATGTATCGACACCTTGAAACACCAGGAGAACTCGATCTGCAGCGAACTGAGACTCATCCACAAGAAATATATTTCTCAGGTATGACGAAGAGTTTCCAATCCATCTGTAATTCACGTCGTTATCCCCATGAAGAGGATCATTGGCTCCATTTGCTCCATAGGCCTGGTACGTGTCTCCAGGGACCTTCAGGGTGAAGTACTTATTCCCCACCACTCCTTGCCAAATATCTAGGGTATCTGCTCGAGTGCTCAGCACAATGCTCAGAATAATTGCTAGACTGAGTCTCATTGCGACTCGTAAGTGCTATCAGATAATTGAATTGAAGTGGTAAAACGAAGTCAGTTGGGTTGCAAGTGTTTTTTGGGCATTCCTCGGAAACCGAGGGAGATAGCGAGATTCTCGTAATAACCTTTTTTCCAGAGCTCAGGTAGCTCTACATAAAAGTTGATTATGAAAATTTCAATATCTCTCTTGGTTTTCGAGATATTTTAGGAAAATTCAGGGGATAGTTATTTGGCAATTTTCAGGAGTTTATTTTGTTGAAATGGTAGTTTGGATTCGCTAGAGCCTAATTCTAACTGAAGCCGATGTTGCGGTGATTCTCCTTATATCAGTTTCCCCCACTTCACCACGGACGGATAAGTAATCTGACCCTGACGACTTTGAATTGATAACTTCGAATGACTTGACAACAGGAGAAGCTGTCAGTCGATGGACTCTTAAGAATTACTTCTTAAAATTGCCGCCGGCTGGGTCGCTCCACGTTTTATTGTTATCAGATTAAATCATTAGATATCAACAATGGAATAAATAAACAAAATGAAAGTTGAGGTAATTCTAACAAATGAAAATCGAAAATAATCACAACCTCTCAACTTTATTAAAACCCAAATAACGCAATCTGTTATTCAGCCAAAATGTGGAATCAACGGATATCCATTCAATATTTTTTGCTAGAATGCTTTTTCCCTGTTGGATAAACAATAGTTGCGTACAAAAAGTAAACAAAATAAAAAGTATTTGTATGGACAATGACTCGGCTATAGTACTAGAAGTTTGAAAAACTATAAATTCGTCCACCACTGAACATTTTAATGTTTCTAAGGCATCAAGGTGTTGCTTCAATCTACCAACCACTGTACTCTTCACTCATGACCTTTCAAATGTACTCTCACGTTTTACCATTAAATTTTCAAATGCTGTTGTCACGCTAGACTTTGCAAGAGCTTTGGGATCCATTCAATTCAACAGTACGTGAAGGAAGACTCGAATTTTTTGTCTGTACCCCAGGATCTTCATCCCTTCAGAATTTTCCTCCTCTTGCGATTATTTCCACCCTTTGGCGATGCTTTCCTCGTTCGCGTTTGTGCATTATAATCAATCTCAGGGTTGTGAATTTCACTGAGAGGTTTGAAAGATCGAATGGGAGAGTCTGGGACCTCAATGGGAACAGTTTTACTTCCACCTGGGACCTCTTGATTGCGTAAACATTTCACAGTGTGTTCATCGAATTCGTGTCCATCCCTTGTCTGGAATTTGCCACACCTCATGCACTCCAAGAGATTGGAGAATCTCCCTCTTCCTGGAGGATGATTCCCCTTGACCTCTTCGACATCGACTACATCTCCTCCATCCCCAAAGGAATCTGCACAGCTGTCAGCGTGAATCTCGATGGCTCGTCCCTGAGGAAAGTACTTCTGACACATAGGGCACTGCACTTCCCGTGCCTCCTGGTTATCCTCATCGCCCTCTGGGAACATGCTGACCTCGTCAGCGGTCGGTGTCGCTCGATTGTTCGAGTCCCATTCGAGAATTTCTACATTTTTCTTGGCAGAGTCTCCTTCGAGTTCAACTCTTCGACCCATATTTACGACCATCCCAAATTTGTACCTGAACATCATATTAAGGTCATCATAAATTATTTATACAATAATTTTGCAGAAATTTAAAGAATTTTATGAGGATAAACAGATTAATTTCACTCCAATTCAGATAAAAATTAATTGTGAATTAAATTGTACCTTTCTCTTCTCTCTTTTTCTAATGTGGCCTCTTCCTGCTTGACCTTTATCAGGGCATTGTTCTCCCTGATTCTTTTTCTGATCCTCTCCTGTTTCTCCCTGTCCTCCTGTTCCGCCCTGGCCCTCTCCATCTCTACCCTCCTCCTCTCCTCAGTCATATCCTCCTGCCTGGCCCTTTCCAGAAGTGCCAGGGCAGCCTCCGACCTCTTACTAGTCTTCTGGGGGACGATCGGTGCGTCATCCTCGTCGTCAGTCATTACAGAGGACTCGATCTCCTCCTCAGTTAGAGACTCTGGTTTCTTCCTGGGGATCTTCTCCACAGTGAGTTGTGGTCTGCTCCCCAGGAGTCGGGGGATTGAGAGTAACTTTTTTCCTTTGGGACCTCGAGGACGAGATGGATTGGGGGGAGTTATTCGTCTGGGGTACACGTCAACCGCCTCTGAGTTCTTTGGGGGAGGAGATGCTGTTTTTGATAACTCAGCAGGAATTTCCTGGGGCTCGAACTCCTGTAAAGCCTCGCGGGTGGATCTCGAGACCTCTGGGGTGGCTAGTCCTCGGTTTTTCACGGTTCGCTTCTTCGAGGGAACGACTCGAGGCCTTTCCTCCCAATTCGGGCCCTTTTCTTCACTTTTTGAAAGCTCTTGTGGTGGAGAAATGTTCGCTTTGAAAAGTGCACGTTCACGACGACCTGCGAGACTTGACACTGGACCCAGCAGACCAGAGGTCGAGGATTTTGGCCGCTTGCGTGTCCTCTCGAAGTCGTCTGAGTCGTCGTCAGATTGATTGAATGCAAAGACATCTGACTTCTTCGGGGATATATCCCGGGAACGCAGCCCTGGACGGAACTCTTGAATCTCTCGCTCTGACCTGAAGTCCTTGTCCGGAGATTCTTTGAAGAGACCTGTTGTCACCTGGGGAGAAGTCGCAGGATGAGAGATAAAAGGATTCCTCAATTCAATGTTTGTTAATGAAATGGGATTTGAAATTTCTCATGATGTTGACTAAATAACAATAATTATTAATAATTCAACAATTTCAATATTGTAAAATGATTATATTTTATTAATTGATGAATACCTATTGTCATATGAAGTCAATAATTTTAAGCATTTGACTTTAAAAAGAAATTGCTGGTTTATAAATAATTATGAATAAGAAAAACATTTTAAATATCAAGAGAATTTGTTTGAAAATGACACCCAGAGCCCAAAAAATATCCACTAAAAGTCAAACCATCTCTCCCCACTTCACAAACTTCTACTGAATAACTCTAAATTACCAACACTCATTTTGTTAGTTAAAAACTTTATTATTGAATATTGCAAATACAAGAATCACGAGACTAATTGGCATAACCCTAATTACCATATACCCACCCAAAATGTAATTAGAAAAATTGTGAAACCCTCGTAGAAAGGGGAATTGGTCCAACTTCATTGGATAATAGTACTTAATTACTTCATCAATGAAAAAAAGGGTAATTAAATTGGCATCATTGGAAGATATCAGTGGTATCAACGATTGTATCGGGAGTTATTTATTTGCTCGGAGGAACCCACCTTGATGGGTGACCCCCACTCGAACTCGATACTGTAGTTGTACTTGTGATTCTCGTAGTGAGACTTGTGGCACTCCAGCAGACTCATGTCTATGAATCTCCGGATGGTCTCGGGTATCTGAGGGACTCTATTCTCCACGGGAAAGCCCACGGGAGGCCTTGAGCTTTGGTTTCTCTGGAGATTCTTCAAGGGAACGTCCACAGTTTTGCAGTCCAGAGGATCGATCTTCCAGATCTCGATTTTCGACAGCGGCAGCTTCCGAGTATTCTGGATTTTTTTCGGGATATTTGTTGTGCTCTGAAGGGGTGGGACTGCCGCTGGGGCTGTGCTTAGGGTCCCCAACCTAGGGGGACTGGGGGACAGTATGTGAAGTGCACCAATAGTTGGACTCATTCTCGTGCACTCTGGGGAATCGTCCAAATCCTCTTCCTCTGGCTTTTTCGTCGTGGGTCGTACGCGGGTTGAGAAATATGCTGATGTTAGCTCTGGGGAGGATGAGTCTCGACTCGATCTCGCTGGCTTTTGGGACGGGGGCTCTGCTGGTGGAGTTGATATCATTTCCTGGAAGATTGTTTGAGACTTCACATCGCAATTCATTGATTATTCTTTCATTTTTTCCCTCGCAATCGTAATTTTCAGACGGCATTACATAATCAAACAGTAGTCATTCATTATTTTTAAATAGAATTGCTCGACAGACGGTTGTGTTGTTTCAAATTTGTGCAAGAACAGAAGAATGTAAAAGAATTTGTTCCTCTTGCAGAGGAATTACAAAAAAAAATCCTGGAGTGATAACTTTTTTACTTACCGTGGCCATCGAATTTTCACGACTCATATCGCCAGGATTCTTCATGGAGTCTTTCACTGCTGTTAACATGTGATACATCTCTTTCATAGTCATCCCACCCTCGTATAAATTCAACGCTGTGGAAATAATAATGATTATGAGCACCCAACGTTCTGGGAATTGTTTAATGTAAATAGAAAATTGATAATTTTCACCAGAGAGCTCTCGTTTCATCTCTTCAGCTCGACTCTCCTCTGAGGCACGCGTCTTCGCGCCGATCTGTTCAAAATGAAAATATTTTCGTTATAAAAAAATGTTCTTAAAAATTCATAGGTACAGGAAAAGGAACAGCTCCCTCATTTTTGGAAAAAGTGTTTGATTTATAAAAAACGGTTTATTATAAAGATGAAGATGAATAAATGAATGTGAAATTAATTGATTAGATTTGTAATCAAATGACAATTTTCCGAAATTCTTCAATTAATTAATGAATTTTTAATAGCAGTCGTCGTTTTGGGGAATTGATTATTTAATTAAACAAAAATTTGACAAAAATATGAGTTTCAATAACACTGGGGGAAAATATCATTTCTGCCATGTAAATATAATAGACAATTAAATTCCAAGAAACTGCATAAAATGCTCAATTAAATTCGCATCACAAACAAATGCGTTTAGCATTAGTCAATTTCATTGAGAAAAATAATTATTCTGTCAATGCAACAGCAGCGATAACCTAAATTCCATAGATGTCAAGTTAACCTTTGGTTTGTCCAGTTAAATAATGAGTAATTCCTTGCTAAATTGCGATGAAAAATAAATATTGAAGAGCCTAAAACGAGGAGATAATACTCACTCTTCCCGCGTAGTCCATCTCGTGTTTTTTAATAAAAATAGATAAAAATAAACAATACAACGTCGATTAAACGTTGTATCGGTTGTTTATAAGTGCACTTGTTGTGATATTGTGTTATCTGGCTTTTGTTGATTTTAATGGGCAGATTTGGTGACAAGAGATATGCAGCAACGAACAACTGACAAACAAAATGCAAGAGGGCGAGACTATTGTTTTATCCTTTGCTAGTGGAATAAAGACAACTCACCATTGGTGGAGCGCTGGATTTCATTGTAGAATTGTTGCCTCCCATTGGTCAAAATTTTCGTTGAGTCTTCGCTGGATTAGAGGACGGGGAGGTCGTTTGAAATTGTAAATAAACATTCGGAGGAATACCGGTGAAATAATTTGAGGTGATCAGAGAGTATTCCACAAATATACGGAGAAAATTAGATAACAATAATTTATGAATGAACAAACCTTAATCCTGACGTCAGCCAACCCAGAAAATCCTAAAATAATCCCTCATTCCCTCAATCATACACATGTAAAATCAAAATTTAATTGAACAACAGATAATTAAGACCAATTGTTCTTAACATTGTAATTAATTGATAATAGTTTTTACCTGAGTACTTGTAAATGCAAGTAAATGCATGTGAATGAAAATGATAATTTATTTAGTTTTTTGTTTTTTCGAGGGATCTCAGAGTCGAAGAAGAAATCAGTGAAAAATGTCGAGGTCTCAGGATTGAAGGAGAGTCTCTCACTAATTCGAGATTTTTCAGAGGATTTTTTATCGAACTTATCCACGTACGAGGAACAAACACTGCACACGGGGATTAATTGTGAAAAATCGTGGACTGATGTTCACTGATGTGACACTGAAGATTATGGTTACTTTATCGATAAGTTGGATGTCGGTAATCGATAATCCTGTTGTGTCCTAGACGGTAGGGGATATTTCAATTAATATAAAAAATATAAAATATAAACTTGAAATACTATTCAAGAAATAAAAAAATAAAATTCTCTTCAAATTTGTCTTTCAACACAGCAATTGTAGATAAAAAATTCATTTTATATTGACATTTGCTCATAATAATTTATTTCTCGCCTTCCCCAGGATACAATTAATCCTGGACACCTCAATAATCGAACAATAAATGAGAAAAATATATTATAATCCCCCAGGACAATTAATCCATTCAATTATCAATTAACCTGTTAAATCGATAAGTGGTATTTCCAAATATTAAGTACAATGTTACGATTTTTTTCCATTGCTCTCATTAAATAACATCTCTCGTGTGCCTGATATTTTTAATACTTAAAGACACGCTGACATTAATTAATAATTCCACTTTGATCGAAGCGCATCGTGCGGTTAAAATCCATTCGTTCATGTTAAAAAAAAAGAAAAATGAATTTCACTCGATTTTTTTTCTCTCGTTAATTTTTCTCTTCGCCCCGGTGTGGCCCTCACTTATCGTACAGTGACTTATGTACATTACATACAATATATTTTCTCTCTCGAACTCTCACTCGTCATCTAGTCGGCTAATTAGTGAAAAAATAATGCTGCTTTGGCCATGATTAACACTTATTTCTCTCATCCTGTTTCTTTTTTCAGTTTTAAATGTAATTATGTCCACCTAATTAATTCAATCATCCGGTTAATGCCTAAGTATCGATAAAGTCTAGTCTCCAAGTGATAAAAATTCAACTGACCTCAATTACTTCATTGAAACACGTAAAAATTACGGTTTTACAGTGCTACGTCAATTCCCATTGAGAAAAACTCATTAAGGAATGTTTCATGCTCTATTTTTGGTTCAACTGAAGTTCATTCTCTTGAAAGTACCTCTGAAAGTAATTAGTTTATCAGAAAATCGTCCATTCATCAACTGATATTATAAAATATCATATTCTCGATACGTTTTCCCATAAATTCCATCGAACAAAAACTCGAATTTTCATGATTTTCTTTTGAAATCTAAAACATTAGAAATAATATTCAATTTTCATTGTTGGAACTTTGTAATTGTCTCGCGAATAGCTCTCAACTCGAAAAATCCCTCATTGTTTCAAGACGATAATTCACTTGGTGTCATAATAAATTATTCGAAACGAACAGATGTCAACAAATCTGTAAATAGTGATAGAAAAAGATAAAACTGAATTAAACCTAAGGGACGGAAAACAGAAAACGCCGATGTACAGAGAATAATTGAGATTTCATTTGTATCTCGGACTGTCTGGTGGCGTCGACTGTTGAGTACTGCTGCTTCGGTGTTTTGGGCCCGTTTTGAAAGACATCTTCTTCAAGGGCCGAGGGGATATACCGTGAAGTGCTGGACTATCCTGAGTGTCTGCACTGAACCAAACTCTGCTCCCATCAGAGGCTGAACGAAAAAATTATTATCATTTCAATCCTGCCCATCAAGAGAAAATTACTATGAGTTTCAACAATCACAGATTATTAAAATTTAGATCAACTCCATCGTCCGTTTATCCAATTTCTGAGATGCAGATGATTTTTTTAATGAGTAATTTGTGAATTAGCAGAACTTGAAAGGATAAGGAGATGACTTTAATAATCAGCTGCTCGACTCATAATAGTCTTCTTTTAAACGATGAAGAAGCTTCCAGTAGTTTGATGATTTGAAATTGTAGAGATTGAAGATGGGGAGGCTGAGAACATGAGAGAGACTGAAGTTGCTGAAAGCATTTCGTAAAGAAGAGGCAAAATGATTCAAGTTGAAATGACAAGGGAACGTGAGGCAAACTTGATACTTCAGATATTTTATTGGATATTTGATTAAATTTGTGAAAAAATGTCTGGAGTATTAGTTTTTTTCTGCGGCGTCCGATCTGAATAATTATTGAATTATCTTCAATAATTATAATAGTTATAATTACTGAGGGATAATTATTAATCATTCGATTGTCTTACAGGTCGAATCGGAGTTGCTCTTCGATCTGCTTTGAATAATAATATATTGATTTCTAATTGGTACTAACTTGTTGGACCTTTAACAGGGTGGATGGGGATTAGTGGTCTGAATTAGTCACCTCTGTTCGTGCGATTATCTACACCACTCGAGGCTGAATTATTTCGAAGACTGGGACGACCGTGATGAGAGTCCAGAAGGGCTGCAGCTAGATTCGATGATGCTGTTGACTGAACACTTGCAATCGACCCTGAAAATATCCAGGAAAATTTCCATCGAATTGATCTATAAATTTAATTAATCTAGTTGCACTGAGATTTAAATACAGGTCAATTTGAAATGCCCAATTTTTCTGCAATTTTACATTTCTAATTTGAGATTCAATTGCTGAGATAAATTAGAGTGAAACTCAATCGTGGACTAAATGAATCATATTGGAAAGAGAAATACCAGTGACGGATGATCCTCCACTGAATGGACTGATGGGTTGAACAGGTGCGTAAACATTGGCAGCGAATTCCTCGAATGTAGTTGACTCCTTGTGATTTCTCATTACTGTATCAATGGAACGATTCCTTTCTTCGTAGCTAATAGAGAAAATTAAAGAATATGTAATTGTAGTTGAACCGCATTGTAATGAGTATTAAATAAAAAGAGAGCGACACGAACAAAAAAATGTTAGAATGAAGAAAAAAAATTAAATTTTAAACTCACTAATGCTGATACAACGACAGAGTAGACCTCTTCGCTCTACTGGCAGCGAGTGCAGTCGCCCTGACGAGTCCAGGGAGGACACAATCTTCGACAATGCTCTCATCAAAGAGTGGCCCGAAGAACGGAATCTCCTGCTTCCTGGCGATCTGCACCCTGTACAATTTATTCGGCAGAGGATAAATAACAATCAACACATCACAGAACTCAGTAGGAATGATATCCCTCCGGTAATCCCTCCAGTGCTCCGACCACACGACGTGAACCTCGTCATTCCCCAGATGTCTAGTTTTCTGCAGAAGGCTCTCAGGGCTATCAGAGGGCATCCTCGTGGCCACATGGAACAGGATCTCCACGAAGGAAGTGGCAAAATATGGGGCAGTGGTTCCACTGGCCTTTCCAGGAACTAGACCCCCCATAAACCCAGTGTGACTTTCCAGTTCCACCTCCCAGGCGAGTCTAGCGACGAAAGATTCGTACTCCTTGCTCCCATTGACATTCCCCAGGATAGAGTTCTTGTCCTCCTGCCCCTGTCCCACATAGATAACAGCCATTTTGTGGGTTTCCCTGGACCTCTGGCCATCGAGATTCCTGAGTTCCCTCAGCAACTTCTCGTTCTTCGACAGCAGGTGCAATCTCCTCCGTTGCTCCCATCCTGACAGACCCAGATGAGAGAATAGGAGTCTGCAATGATGGAAAGGGGCTGGAGGTGGTCTCGAAGGTGGTGGAACAGCTGGAGTTGCCCTCATGCTGACGTGATGACTCCAGTTGTTGACGTACTCCCTGGAGGTGTTTCTCTGATTGATAATTGCTGTTATGGTTTCGTGCTCCATGCAGTTGACTGGAGGAGCATTAGCTGGGGCATTGAGAGGGAGCTCTGGGTTGGTGAGAACCTCTGGGGAGGTGTGGCCGATGTAATTGAGGAGGTCATCGAGATTGTCCATGTCACTGGCAGCATTGGCGAACGTTGGGAGGATCGTGGGTTCTCTGGGCCTTGTCAAATGCCTCGGGGGATGGCTCACGCGATTAAGGGAGTCGTTGTCCTCCTGAAGGTCCAGGGAAGTCGTTGTGGCTCTCACATCTTTCTGATCCCTGTCCTCTCTCTCCTCCTGCTGACGATAGAGGATTGAGCAGTCCCAGGCTGCTTTTCCAGCCAGATCTCGAAGCAGCACTCGAACTATCGAGGGAGCTGTAACCAGACCCTCTGTTGGCTCCAGTGCCTGCAACTCCACTAACGACATTATAATGGAATTTGAGAGCATCAAGAGTTGGATGTTTGGAGCGTGAAATATCGCTGATGATAATTCGTCACCGTCTATTCCTGGAACATCGTCTAGTTCTACTACTGTCGAGGAGAGACGAGCCGCTCCTATTCCCATGGGAAAATGACCCAGGTGATTCACAAGGTGCATTGTTACCATTTTCGCTGCTAATTGCACACTCTGGGCGTTGGAGGATCGTGGAGAGTTATTGGTTTCCTTTCCCAAGTCGTCAATCGTGATGTCCTGGTCGAAGTCCTCCTGATCGTCACTCTGGTGGCGAGAGTGACGTGACAGGTCATGGATCAACTTGTCGGATTTATTCTGCATTATATTGTCGAGCACTGTGAAGATCGTCAGGAGGAGAGGTTTACCCTGGAATGTTGTAGAGAGAACTTTGGGGCCGAGATGCATCGCCCATTCACCCAAGCAGAAGAGCATTGACGTTGTCAGGGCACTCCGACGCTCACGGACTGTCATCGTGTCCAGGGTTTCAGAGAGAATCTGAATTATTTTGTATGGAACCCTTGGACAGACCTCCAATAAAACGTCTGCTTTGTCACACAGAAGAATCAGTGAATCACAGGCGACCTGAGCCACTGAGGGATGAGTTGCCTAGAAAAACCCCAAGGTATCACGATAATGATTTCAGGGATTAATGAATGACATGGACAATCTGTATTAATGGAAGAAGCATTAAACACCAGGGAGCACCAAGAACAACGACAGAAGCAGCATGATGCAACAATTGGAAATGAACATCACAATTTTGGTGCTAGAGGTGAGACTACCTTGTACGGGAATAGTGCATGGAACCGGTCCCGTCGCCTTCCAGCCCTGTGTGCCCTCTGCCAAGCCAAGCAAATGAGTGGTACTTATCCCCAAATTATTGTACGAACTACTCTACGAAGGGCCAAAGCTTACGAGTCATTCAATTACTAGATATTCTTAATTTAGATGAAGAAATACAGAGTACATAATCCATCATTTTAAATGGATTCAGGGACTACATTTATTATTAGCCAAGAATTTTTGCTATGAAGAGGCGAATGAATAAAGAAAATTTTTTTTAAGTAGAACGTAGAGAACTCTATATTACAGTGATAAAACCCAGTGCACTCCAATGCATAATTGAAAATAGAAGAAGGATGAAATTAATCAAGTGCTGGAGCATTCTCATTACAGTAGACTCTCGTTGCGCTACGTACTCGCTGCGACTATAAAATTATGTTTTTTTCATAGAAAATTTGCATAGGAGAGAAATTCATTTTTTATTTTTCATGGAATTCAATCCCTTCCCGAAACAACGGATTTTTTACATCTTGCAGCTCCGGAGAGTAGTGTAGGGGAACCGAAAGATACGCAAAAAAAATTGAGGAGACATGCGACTAGAATGAGATTCTACTGTAATTCATATTTTCCTATTCCACTTCAACAATCAATTTCGATCATAATTAAATTGGATGACTGAAGAATAATATGGGAATATTTGAATATCAAAAAGGATATGAAAGAATAGAAAATACCACAAACCAATCGAGAAATTGAGCAACGTTGACCTAAAAACCGTTCATATCTACATTTTTATCATTCGAAAAACGTAATTAGCCTCAAAAATTAATTATTAAAATAAAAATTATTTTTGCACTTGGTACGAATAATAAACCCAATAGAGAGAATAATAAAGAAGGCTTTAAGAAAACACAAAAGAATATATAATAAATCAATCCGATCCCCAAAACGAAGGATAAAATTTTGGGAACTCACCCTGAGAGCCTGAAGCAGAACAGTGACAGCCTCAGGTACTTTTGGGTGTTGTGTCTTGTGGCAGAGTTCTCCATAAGCGAACATCGCGATGCTGGAGAGTGCAATACACCTGGCAACACCAGTTGGTTCCCTCCTGCAGCTCCTCATGAGAATATTGAGGGTCAATTCCTTGGCATCAGGGCACATGATGGTCTCGATCTCATTGGAGTTAGGTTGAAAGACAGGAAATTTACCCCCAGATATCGGCAGAGACAGCAGTGATCCCAGAATTGATACAGCCTCTGTCCTCGGTGCCTCGATATCCTGACTCCCCAGGATACTGTTGGCAGCGTGGATATAATCCAGGATCAACAGACTAGATCCTGGCAGTTTGAGACTGAAGAATCGAGGGCCAGTGTATTTTATGAGGGCATGAATGACTTTGGTGTCGTTACTGGTGATTCCGTTATGGACAGCTCGATAGAAGAGAGTTAAATGGGCCTTGGGGAGATTTATGTCGAGAGGTTGAACTGTCAAGAGACAA
The DNA here is from genome assembly GCF_000806365.1 of Fopius arisanus. Classification (NCBI taxonomy): domain Eukaryota; kingdom Metazoa; phylum Arthropoda; class Insecta; order Hymenoptera; family Braconidae; genus Fopius; species Fopius arisanus. The sequence continues at coordinate 1,079,545 of NW_011887771.1, read as the reverse complement.
ATTAGACGATAGGCTGCGAGTTTTCCCACTTCGTAGCGAGGGGGCAGTTGAATTGCCTTGAAACACCAGGGGGCTATCACTGTTAAGGGTGGAATCAACTCTGGGGCTGGAGGTGTTGCCTGGTTGTCCCCTGAGACACCCTGATTCATTCGAATTTTTATCAGGGTCTGTGTCAACTGCACCAGGTACTCCATCACTTGACCGTGGAGCACTGGGTCCTCAATGTTGTTCACGTCACCCAGGGCTGACAGCATTCGCCTCCACAGGACCACTGCCACATCTGGCAGCCAACCTCGAACGTTTCCACCTGCCATCACTGAACGCCTTTCTGATGCATCACTTGTGTCTGCAAAAATTCATCGCGTCAGGGAGATATTTTCGTTTAGAACCAGAATTTATAAAATTTTTTAAATTAGAACAATGCCTGCCTCATAAAAAAAAATTATCCTCAAATAGAGAAATGTTTATTTATTCATAAACTTATTGGGAACGTTTCCTGTGATAATTATTTTTATAATTCAATAATTTCAAAGATATCCAATAAAATCCACTAAACATGGAAGATATACCTGAAGAACTGGAATAGTCACAAATAAAAGAACTCAACAACTCAAAAAAGAAAATTCGAAAATTTGAATGAAAAAATCAGAAAGATTAATAATTAATCAGTCTTTAATAGCATCGAGATATTTTACTTGAGCAATGAAACTGACTTGGCAGAAGTAATTTATCTCCTCAGTGTATGGAAGAACCCGTTGGTTTCTCAGAGAATACTCACGAAAACTAGTTAGTAATAACTCGTCAGAAGCAACTAAGACAGCACTCGATACGAAGCACAAGCAATTCATAATGACAATCAAACGATAAACGGAAACGAGGACTCACAGAACGATGTAAAAATAAATAGAACCTTCTCTCTGGATTAATGGAGTGTTATTCGTAACATACCAATGCTGCTTCCATCAATATTCTCGATCTGAATGGGACTGTCCTTGTTGGAGTCAACACCACTGCTCGGTGTTGGTGATGGACAGCGAGGGGTTGCAGGTTCACTGTCAGGAACAACGACACTGTCCAATGACTTGGCACGTCTCCCAGTGAGAGTTCTCCTCCTTCCAGCTGTCGTTGTACTCGTGACACTGTTGTTCACCAGTTTGGCCATATCTCTTTCAATCGAGATGGGAAGTGCTGCACGCGATGAAATGGATTGATACATGAGAGTGAATGACACCGAGGATTCACTCGGTATGAACGAGTCATTAGTTCCTGACGATGTGGGGCAGAATGGACATTTTATTAATTTATCCAGACAATAAGACTTGGAAAAATTCAATCCCATCTCGACAATTACAGATCATCCATTCTACCCCAGATTTTAAATCTCAGGTACTGATTGTTAAATGGCTCCAATCGAGTGAAATCAATGACTAATTAATCAGGAATATTTACATAATTAGTACGTGAATTGATTTGGTAATCAAATATCTCGAATTGATCGAGATATTCAAGCAAGACCACAACAGCGAAAGGGCTATTTATATCGTCAGTGTCGCAGAATTGTGCAGCAGAAAAAAAAATTCAGTCAAACGGACAAATAGTGTATAAATAAACCTGGCGATGGTCTTAATGAGTTTAACAGTTTTTATTATATGGGGAATGGGTTGTTGTTTTTGCTAATGAGAATCGAGTTAAATTTTCATCGGCTGCTAATGGATTAGTGATTACTCAAGGTACTGAGTGATTTACCTGGGATCTCGAAGTGAGTGACTTGTGCTCGAGTTTTTTGAAGTTTTGTACGATTCTTCAGGCTATAGATGTTGTTGTCACTCACGCTGCGTGGCAGTGGTCGGTGCTTTCGGAACTCTCGAGACGGATGGTCTGTAAATAATTTTTTATTAATGGGACAGTCTGAATTTTTTTTTAAACTCTTTCTTCTTCACAAAGATCGTATAAAAATTAAATAATATATAATAAAGAGCTCTCGTCACCTGGCACATGTTCCTTGATGGTACTGGTCTCCCTGTCGATGCTGCCCCTCCTGGGGCTTTGAACATTACTCGCCGAAGCAGTCCTGCATCCCACACCTCTTCTTTTCTTGCTCTTCTGTTCACTGAGTCGGTCTAGGGGTAAATCATTAAGGTCCAGGCCATAAACATGTCTTGCCAATACCCTCGTCAGAGTATCCAGAGTTTTGGCCCATTCCCTGATGAGCTCCTCCCACTGGGTGAGACTAGTCAGCACCTCGAGGAACTCGTCCCAGAGTTGTGTAAGAATAACTACATTAAGATTGGCCTTGATCCAGGTGACGATCAGAGTCTGAAAGATAGCAGGAGCTAATTTTCCTCCAATACTCTCATGTTGTTTTCGCCTGGAGGATTTATCCCCAAGGACTAGTGACGTAATTTGCAGAAGAACCCTCAGCAGCTGATCCCAAGTGCTCGGTTCTAATCTGGCGTGCATCACCACGTACCTGAAATTATGAAAAAATTATTATTCAAGAGATATTAGCACTCAGTAATTAATAGTAATTCAACTGATAGTATTTAGATTCGGCTTTAATTAGAGATATCATTTAATTTTTCGAGTGATTCACCTATAGACATTGAGGACTCTCTTGCAGCTGTCAATCTGCTCCTCCAGGAGAGCAGCACTTGCCAGACCCCCAGAGTTCTCCAGAAAAAAAACATTGGACGCCTGAGTGATAAAAATTTGAAGTACACTCTGCAATCCGGCCCGGACGAAGAGATTCTCCCTGTGGATGGCTCCCAGGTACGAATCATTTCTCAGCCTCCCCTGTCTCCAGCTGTCAGAAGGACTCTTGTCACTCTTATCATTCTCCTCCCTCCTCACGAGCTCCTCTTCCTTATCCTTGTGACTCTCCAGGGGCTCCAGCATAAAGGGAGGAATCTCATTCATCTGCACCCAGTCCTTGTAGACAGCAATGGCCTTTCGAATGGCCCCCGCGTGAGTGAAGTCCAAGAGAAAAGCCTGTCGATAAATTTCATGAACAAAATTCACATTGTCTCTGCTTGCATAGAGCACCTCTCGAACTAGAAGAACAGCCGCTTGGCCATCGTCAGGCTGTGAGTCCTGAATATCTGGAGATAATGAATTGGAGTCGACACTTTGATTTATCGAAATCCTTTTGGACTCGTCGTGTTCCTCGTTGGGTGTTGTTTGAGGGTTGATAAAGGTGTCCTTCTTGGTGACGTGGGTGAAGCTCGCTAGCCACTTTATGAGGGCCACTTTGCAGAGGGTATAATTACTCTGAGAATTTGGCGACTGCTGTCTCATTGTTGGCAACTCCAGGGAGGGTTTGTACAAAGAAAATGTGTCATCGAATTCTGGACAGATATATCTCAGATAAGTCGCTTTGAATCGTTCCAAGAGAAATTGAAAACACTTGTGCTGACGTGGATGCTTGTCCCTCCACTCAACCTTCACTACCTGGGTAACCATGAACTCTAAAAGGGCCTCGAAGAAACGGAGGGTCTCGTTGTCCAGGGGTTTTTCACCACTCTGGACAGGTAACAATGGGGTACCGTTGGGCTGAGTCACTGGCCCCTGCTGGGAATTATTGCAGTGGAAGATCGAGGTGACGTGCTGAGTGTCGAAGAACTCTCGTTTCTCCTTTTCCTCCTGGTTTGGCGGATTCGGGGGCTTGCGACGCTCAGGGCGACTCGAGGCTGGTGCTGGAGGAAAACCTGGGACCAGGGAGGCGAACATCTGGTGAATGTGCTCTGGTGCATTCTCACCCAGGGCTTGGTACCACAGGATGAAGTAGCGCAGAGCCTGGCGACGCAGCTTCCAGCTGTTTCCCGGGTGAAGTAGCTTGTGGAGGATTCGAGCTAGGCTGTGGCATTGCCATCGACGGTTCAATAATTCGGGGAGGAGTGTCAGCACCTTCTCCAGCAGCTGGAGAACCTGTTCGAGCTCCTCACGGTGCGCTTTGTGCACTGGAAAAGGGGTTACTGTGTTTCTCTCTCCATTATTTTAAAAAATTACTCTACTAGGAAATTACTTCAATAAAAATCAAATTTTCAACACCCAAAATATAAAAAATAAAATCGAAAGTCATAACAATGGAAAATTAGTGATGATGAAAACATTTTACAAAACAAATTGAGTAACAATAATCAATACAATAATTTTTCTCTTGAAGTGAAAATTTTTGGCGTGGCAGAAGGTCATGCATTATGTAATACTGACTAAAACCATTTTAGATGAAAAAAAATCCTCTAATTACTCGTTTACACATTCGAGCAAATTGACTTACCGAGATGGAAGGATAGTTCTGGTATCGACAGCACGAAAATGGGTAAGTAATAATAATAATCTGTTAGTTTTTTCATTCTATCGAGAAAATACAATAAAAAATTGAATTACCTCTCTGTCGAAGATTGGCCTCCGCAGTAACGAAGCAGTCATACAGGATAAAGTAAACATGACTGAAGTTGCCCTCGAAGAAGCCCTTGGCCTCGTCCGTGTCGACATTTTCTGAAAAACCCACGAAATCCTAACAATTTCCGAGGTAAATCGACACACATAACAGTCGAGCTATTATTTGTGTGATACGAGACTCCAGACTCGCCATGTGGTTTCAGATAAGACTTATCATCACCACAATTATTCTGATTGCACTCCATGCAAAGCAGCAAAAATTCCTTTTAAACAAAAATCTCAAAACGTTTCAACTACTGGAAAACCTCAATTTATCCTTCCAAACGGAGACATCCAACTAATTTAATTATTCTCTAATAATTTTTCAAAAGAAAAATCGAGGTGCAATTTAATTTAAGAATTCCTCTGCATGTTCCATGTTATGAATATTCATGCCCCAGAATTTCCATCATTAAAAGAAAACGAGTGTTTCCGAGAAGTGAAATTGTTCAACACGGAGAACCTGTCGACTAATCCTCAAAAAATGTGCATAAAATGTGCGTAGGATGACAGGCAACACCTCCACTCCCATTTGACACAATAAATGAATAGTCCCAAGGTAAAACAAACTATTGGCAAACGAACAATAACTCGGTTGTTTGGACAAGTGAATTGACAGGTTGACAGGTGCCCCTGGGGGCGTCAAGGGCCACGACAATCCAATTCTCTGGAATCAGCTGTGAACTCACCTAGGACGATCTTCAGATGCTTGAATCTCGTTGCACTGTCCTTCTTGACATCCTGGATTTTCAGCGTCGACTTCTTCACGTCTACATGAAGTTTCTTGCTGAACATTGTGATGATTTAGTGCGCGCCGCCGGCGGCTCCGATGACATCCAAATTCATCGAGCCCGCGCCAGTCATTCCTCATGTGGCACTCAAACCCTTTGACAACTTCTTCTGGGGATTAGGGAGACATTTACGCTGATGGGAAATGAATGATGATTTAACCACTGAAAAAATCCCGTTACAGTCACCATTGGGTTGTGTGTTAGAATGAGAGGGGGACTCACACCTCCCGATCAGATGTACGTGACAGACGCCATCTTGGAGGTCTGAGTTTGTGTGGATTTTTTTTATTTTCTGGAGGGATTATTCGTCGTTTTGACTCCTTCGGGTCTTCAGGGGATTCTGCAGATTCTCCTGGGGCTGAAGAAAAAATGGGGCCCAGGGGTGGATTAGTTTTAATCTACGACAATTCAGACTTGTCTATTTCCAGGGGTTCTTCTCTGTTTTTGAATTTTTTTTGTTTACGTGGATATGCTCTACTGCTGGTAATGGAGGAATGGGTCCTATGGATTTGGAAGACAATTTATTGTCAATTAATTCTTTGATTATTAATGCACTTTTGAGTTGACTTTGAGGGAAATGTAGGGATTAAAATCCAAATTTGGAGATATTTTTCGTCAGTCATTACTTCTTCTAAATGAGTCATTGAAATTTTTTATGTTCTCAGGAACTTCATTTTTTTTTTAAATAATTGATTTTTGAGTTCTGGTCATTCTGGTTGTCAATCAATTTCAAAAGACATTTTTATTTCAACTTCCAAGTGAATTCGTCTTCTGAAAATTTCAGCAAAACCCATTCCTGAATAAATTTGAAATTCCACGAAGAGTCAAACTCGAAATAAATGGGTAGAAACCCCATGGGATTTTACCTTGAAAAAAAAAAGAAATGAAATGATTGAAAAAATATGACCTCTGGTATATACGAAATATTTATATTTACGAAATTAGTCTTTCTATACAATTTTCTCAATTTCCTTCACGCTTTCACGAGGATTCATTGAATGTGTAAATTATTTGATCTATTAGAGCCTGAGTGAACTTGCCTTATCCATTTTCTACATTCTACTATTTTTGCTTCGAGTCAAGTAAAAAAACCCCCCGAAAATAATCACTTTTTCCCCATTAAATAAATATAAATTCAAGTCAGTGGCACGTGTACTGTCCTACGCGCCTAAACGATTACAAAAAAAAAAGAATTACAGAATTAAAAAATGTATATGTACACAGGAGTCTAATGTACATCGAGCTGATCACCATTTTCCCCAGTGAATTTGTTAAAAAATTTTCTGTCACTCCGAGATATTTAAGGCACACCTCACGCTCTGTATTTTTCAATTTCATAATATATATAATATATATTTAAAATGTCTTCATACTTCTCGATATTGCATAAATATGTTTCCTCCGTTGTAACCACGAGAAAGAATAAGGAAAATTCTTAATCCTAAATTAACCAAATCGCTACAAGTTCTCCAATGATAATAAGAATAATAGATCTAATCATGTATATTACGTAGTATCTGTTTCTGTACATAAACCTATGTCTTTATGTCTCCATTAACTCAATTACAATTTACCAACGATTGTGGATAATTGTAAAATCGTTAATATTCACTCTTCTCACATTTTCCCATCATTTTCATTTCCTAGTGACAAATAATCGATGAGAAAAATTAAAAATTAATCAGAATTATTAGGACAATAATGTAGATGGGATGCAGATGAAACAACGAGGAAGTCTGTTTGACGACTTAAACAATTATTTTTACAGTATAAGAAACAATCGGAGGAATTGTTGGATTAATTTGATCATTCGATTCAGAGGGAAAATATTAATCTATTATTCTGGTTTCACTGCATTTTCCAGGGAAGATGATTCTTTTGGTTGATTTGGCAAAGTCAGGACTTCGCTGCTCATTCGAGCCACTATCACCTAATGGACGTTATCTGATAATAAAGGAATAGTCAATCGTTTTGTTCTCTTCCTAATAATGGAGTCGTGGGAGTTTTACGTTATCATCGGCTAATTGCACTTTACCTCCAACGTTATCTCATTTTTAATACTATATGGGTGATTAAAATGACTTAAAATGGGGGAATTTTTCATCGTATTGGATTAATGGGGAGCAGAGGACCTTTTGCATCCACAGATTTTCCTACTCGATTATTTACATGTCGACTTAACTTCGCATTCGCCCTGCGAATTTATTTTCAAATTGTTATTTATCGTTCAGTTTATAGGGCTTTCGCTGTTGCCTCTTGCTTTCAGTTCTCATATCTGTTTTCTTTGTTTTTTTTAAAATGATGATTCAATGGTGTAGAAAAATACTAGTGATACTCATTGTCGTTGCACAGGCAGTGTAGTTGATATCGATTTGTTTCTCTTCGCTAAGGCACCAAACTTTATTTCTTTTTTTTTTACTCGAATTCTCAGGCATTTCGAGATTCAACCTGCATGCTTCGACAAATTTAACGGCACATCTGCAACAAATTCGGGGAATTCAGGAATTAATTTTGGTGGTAGATAATCGATTTTAATTAATTCACAGTAATAATGTATCAGATTGTCGAATTATTCTGAGGAAAGAGAACAGATTCTCAACGAAATCTTGAAAAAAGGAGAGAAAAAAAATTGTGAAACAATATTGAAATAACAATTTTGTTTAAATTTGTTTGTGTGATTGTTAATAATTAATTGGTGTACCCCCAACAAGATTTATTTGAGAACCTTTTTGTGTTCTTAAATCAGCAGCTGAATATAAATACCTGATGGAGGTGTGAGAGTTTGTTCCCTATAATCCTTATAATGATGAACCGGTGGAGACGATGGATGTGGAGGTGGTGGGGGTGGATAAATGGGAATAGGTGGTGGATAATGAACAGGAGGTGGATAGTGCATCCAGAGGCCTGGGGCCCTGTAGGGTCCGGGTGGTAGCATTGGAACCCCATAAATTGGATGATGAATCGAGGTGTTGGCAGAGGCAACGAATGGATCGATTCTACCCCTAGGGTAGGAATGACTCGACGAGTATTTGACAGCATTGTCCTCGAGCTTGAGGAGATTCCTGAGGAAGCCAGGCTCTGGACTGGGTTTATCCTCACCTAAAATACTGGTGATACTGTACGAAGACAATTGCTTCTGGGATTGGACAGGGGGTGTTGTTGTGGGGGCTATTGGCTGGGGTGTGACACGTCTTTTTGATGCCTGATCTTCGAGGGTAACTCTCTCCAATTCTCTCAGTATTCTCTTCCTGGGGGAGACGACATTTGGATCTAAACGCGAGAGCTTGTCGATTATAAGAGTCAGTGCCTTCCCTGGGGTCACGTTGTTCGACTTTGTTGGGGGCTTTTGGGGCCTCGTGGGGGTCTCCGTCAGGAGGGGAAGGGGCCAAGGATCCAGGGGACGTCGACGTATGCGAGACAGTTGACGAGGTGGTGTCGAGAGACCATTTCGAGGGTCACGATGGTAATAGAAGTTGAACTCCGTTGTCACGCAGCGTCGTGGGTGGCTCTGCTTCCAACAGTGATCTCGCTGCCAGGGACTTGATTGGATCGACGAATTGTCATCCGATACTGAAACGTCAACAAAGAGTTTTCCATGAAAAACATATCCAAGGAAGGCACCGTTTTTTCACTTCCCTGAAGTCGTTAATTACTCAACGAATATCTCTGACTCTAAGAGAGTTATTAAAAATTTCCATTTAAATGTCATTCATGAGGGTAATTACAGTACTTAAAAAAACATGTTTACAAAAAAATTGTCCGGCTCTCTCAGATCGTGAGATATTTCTCGAAAACTAATTCATCAGTAAAAATAAAAAGCTATTTGGTACGGATCAATTAAACTACATTATTCGAAAATTAATCGAATAACAACTGATTAAAGGTGTGAAAAAGTGATGAATTACCACTGAGTGAAGTTGAGCTCTCCTGTCTATTCGGTGTGGTGCTAGCAGGGGGCCAAAAAGTTTTCTTGGGTACAGGAAACCATGTGGTCCTCTCGCCATCCCTCCTGTGTGACAGTTCAAGTATAAACTTGCCATCCTTAAAGAACTTCAATCTCCCTCCAGGTGTGGGTAAACAGTTAGCCTCTCTGTCAATAGCCCTGTCTCCCCTTGGGCTCGCCTGTGGCGATGAATTTTTACCATTGGCCTTGGCAAGGGCTGGATGCAGAGCGGGAGGATCACGCGAGCACATCTCTGTCGTGCCCCTCACGTACTCTACGTGAGTGGGACATTCTGATGACTTCTCCCGCATACTGATACCCTACCACCACCCATCCCTTCAACGTTTAACCTCTCATCTTCCACTCAATCCCCCCAAAATCTTCACTCTCCAGTCTACCTTTCCCTGGTGCCCCAGATGATCCCCAAATGATCGTCAGCCCAAAAACACCTCGAAAAAATCGTTGTCACATCACCAGAACCCCTGAACAAAATCCAACAGCCACTTATCCTCCACGATAACAAAAAAAATTGTTGTCAATCGACAGTCAGTCTCCACAGAGCCACATTGTCCCTCTCATCCTCGAGGATATTAAATGAAAAATCTGACAATCAGGGAAGAACCCACGAAGGGTGGAGGACGTGTTCGTGTCACGAAAGTCCAGGAATTCCCATTCCTGCCACTTGGCATCGACCCACAACCCACAACAAACTTCACCAGCCCCCAAAAACACCTCCAACAAGACAATTACTCACAAATACGTCAATTACCCCTTTTCACCAGTTAAAAAGTAATAAAATCCAGTGGTACACCACCCACGCACCAAACGGTGGCCCTTCCTCCTTGAAAAACTTGAATTCAACCCCACAATCGTCTTATTTACGCCTGACTCGGCACTTGATTACATTTACACGATTTTAGATTGTTTATCAGGATAATTGGAGGCTCTGATGTTCTTATTCGTCACTCAGTCACGATAATCACGATAATTTCAATAGTTCACTCTGGGTTACGTTGTGGACAAGTTCTGTGCGTTCCCTCAATGTTGGATCCACTCTAATTGAGATGAGAGTTATCATTCAGGGGCTCTGGGGATTTCGATGATTAAAATCCATGGAGTGCACCATGCTGGGTACATTGAACGTGTTGGAATGATTTATTCGTCTGTCTCAGTACCACAAAAAGACTCGAAGAGCTCCTGGAGGGAGACGATGCACTAAATAAAATCAGATGAAATATTTGTATTTGTCTGGTAGAAGGAAATAAATCGTCACTCGGATGGTAGAAATTTCCGCGCGTCGCCGGCTGATGGTTTTCTACCCAATTTCACTCGTCCAATCGTTTTCATACAACCGTCCACCATTTCTCGTTTCTTATTCCTCTTATTTTAACTTTCATTTTATTCTCCGTGCCGATGTTTCGATCCCCAAAAATTCCTAAATTACAACTGTGGATTGTTGCGCGGATTTATTTTCAATCATTCACTGGATTGTGATCCATCAGTGGAGGTTGTGGGGCACACCAGGCTGGGGGATTTAATTGGAGGATTTTGTGGTTGTGGATGGAAAATAAAGGAGAAAAAAACGTAATAATAATAAACGGAAAGCGGAACCCCGAGAAATTTTCTCTCGTGTCTACGTCCCGTGGGTTTAGACCTCTCACTTTTTTTAGGTAGTGTCTCACTCACTCTTGGGGACCGACAACACCTCCTCGTTTCTTCATGCCAAATGCGTTCCGCTGGGTTCAGGACGGTTTCGTGTTCCGCTTGTTCCTCGGGTTCGGCTGGTGAACCGTCGGGGATTAAAAATTCCATCTCTCCTCCACGGGGTTGAGGTTTTTTAACGGTTTTAGTCTGGGGGGGACACACGGTACTCCCACGTCTTCCTTCCATATTTTTTTAAATCTCCTTCTTATTCATAAACACAATATTCGAGTTTACAGATCAAAGGATCGAAAGGTTTCGGAGAAATTTTGCAATTTAGGGTGCAATTCTGATTGTCAGTGGATGTTTGTTATTTTGAATAATAGCTGTATTGTGGTTACAATTTATTTTGATGATTTTCTTTCTATTGGTTTTTAGGAATTTTTGGCACAATTCAGCCACAATAATTAGTCGGACCAGTCTGTCCTCTTGGAGTCGATCCGTGGGAAATTGGGAATGATAAAAAGGAAGATTTTGGAATCATGTCGATTCAAAATCGTGTCACGCATGATAATTTTGGTTACTTTTGATAGACTAGTTATTTTGTAATCATGAACGATCATTTGAAGAATCCGGTGCTGTTCGTCGGTGATATCGATGGAGATATCGATCTGTCACAGCCTCCGATGTCAGGGGAGGACTACATAAAACGTGTTGTGTAGGACAATAATAAACATTATATTTATTGGGATTCCCCAGGTAGATTCATCTTTTTTTGCTACTGATTTTTTTCTCTTCAGGATTGAAGCGAAACAATGTGAGGACGTCGTTGTAGCAAGGATCGACGAGGCTAGACTGAAAAAACCAACTGTCAATGTAAAAACTGTAATTATTGGCCATTGATGACAATTAATTCGAGTTTTATACCAATTTTAGATCATATCTCGATTGGTAGAAGGTCTTAGGGTACCTGAAACCTGATCAAATGTAATGCATCAAATTTGACATCCTTCGTTAATTGATATTTTCCAACAAATCCAGTAGTTTTTTATTTCAACGTATATCTAATAAAGCTTCATAATTAGAGTTTATTTCACTGTGTAAAATTTTGGCTTTTGGCTAATGGATTTTCCAGTGGAATTAATTGAGGAATTTTATTTTTGAAACAGCTGGGTGGATGTTTGGAAGCTCCAGAAAACCTCAGTCCCACGTATGAATGGCAGAAATGTCAGATTGATGATTTTTCGAGTGTCAGACTGAAGATCTCGAGGATAAAAGCTGAGAGAGAGAATTATCGCCAGTACAGCAGGACAACTGTGAAATTCGTAAGAAAATCCAGTCGTTAATTCTGTTGTGAATTCTGATTTAATCAAGTTCGATGCAGATTTTCTTCGTTCGTCTTGAAATAATGATCGCTTTCTTTTCAGCCAGATGTGGATGACAAAAATGGTTGGGTGAACTTTTGCCTCGGTTCTGCGGCTGAAGAATCGGCCCCTCGACATCCAACACTCGATATTATTTTTTGCTTGAATCAGGCACAAGTCGAGCAAGTGTTGGAGTACCTGATTGAAGAGGTGGAGTCCAGGGGAACAGTCGACTGTGACTTGGGACAGTGGATTTACGCCCTTCTGGCTGTTTTAGAGCTGCCACTAAATCCCGACGTTTGCTCATCCTTGAGGACTCTGGCGAGATCTTGTTCGGTGGCAAGAGCTAATTTGGTATTTAATTTGACATTTCCAATTTTGTGGAAAACTTTTATCCTTAAGTTTATTTAATTAATAATCATCAAGGGATTTAAGATTCATACCTTCATCGAATGGAAATTTCTAATTGAACGGGGGTATGACTCATCAATTAAATGAAAACTCTGGAGATTATACACTGGATATCCTGAAATGTTTGTACATAAATTTTCAATTGAATTTTCATTATTTTAGGATCCAGAAGAACACGAAAAGGTGAAAGCCCTGAATTTATTTATTTGTTTGGTGGCCAGGTACTTTCGACAACTGGACTTAGCAGATCCGTAACGAAAAAAAAAAGTTTGTGGGAAGAAAATAAAAAAAATTGATAAACTCTGTAATCTAAAAAAAGTATTTATTATCCATTACCATTTACGATCAATTAAATCACAAGAAGAACGTCTAAATGACACGAATGATTCGAATTTCTCCGAAGAAAGACCGAGACTCATACAATGCATCAATATTAAAATAGGAAAATCATACACCGTGTTCTTAACTAAATTATCAATAATTATAACATCAGTTACGTTTTGTCTTCAGGTTTTTATAATACCCAACTTGTTCATCAGCCAATGGACTCCTGATCCTGAATCAGAGCCGTCGCTAATCTCTCAAGGTCGTCGAAGCTCAGACTATTGACTTTATTCCTTAAATCCTTTATCAACTCATTGACTATTGATTCAGTCTCAGATTCACTGTAATAGTGTTTGAGGATTTTCGTTACTGATTCTCGAAGCAGAACTGTTCCACATTTAGTTACTTGTGGTTCGTCACTCGGTCCTTGGGACGATTTCTTCACTACGAGGTTTAATTTTATTCCATCCTTTATTCCTGGATAAAAACTCAGGGGATTTTCGTCTGAAAAATGAAGAAAATCAGAAAAAAATCCTGAAAATAAAAAATTATACGAATATTCCAGAACCTGCAAGTGCTTTTCCAGTCAACAAAAGTTTCTGCTGAGGTACATCAACACCCAAAAGCTCTCTGACTCTGTTTTTCAGTTCCAGAACAGTCGCCGTAGGTGATATCTACCACAAAAGAAATAAAAACAATCTAATTGTATATTAATTTGTGTAAAAGGGATTAATCCAACATCGAGTGACTGATTTGTTGTTCAGATATATTAATAGAATTCCTGGAAATTATAAAATGTGCTGGACAGTGAGAGGTTTAGAATCCAATAAAAATGGTGAGAAAAAACCCACCAAATTAATTTGACAAATTGGATCAATTCTGGAAGGATTGATGATGAAAGGAAATCGTGCTGTCACTCAGGTGACTCAATTCAACTCACCTCAACCACACAAGCCTTTCCTTGCAATATCTTTACCAAAACCTTCATGATGGATATCCCTAGGTGCTGAATTCCCTCGCGAAATTTAATCCCTCGCCTTCCGAATTCCCACGTCAAAGTCCTGACGATAAACAACAGTACGTGGACAACGTCGATGTCTTCCCATTCATTTTACTTTGCAGGTTAATTTCCTCGAGGCTTACGTATTCATGATTCACTGTGTGTGTACCACATGGAATGATACATGCAGGAATTAAATAGAATTGCGAGATTCTGATTGGATGAGAGCACGTTACCGTTGACTTTTTGGCGGTCGTTCGAACTCTTGAGGTTATAAAGGATTTTCAGAGTTTTTTTTTGAGTGTTTCGAGTTTTCTGCAACGAATTATCGGAATTTTCGTAAGATTATGGAGGAGGACAGAGGTGAGTCGAACATGGAAAGCATTGACGAAGGAAAATCAACGAGAATCACCTGTCGTGGGGATCTCACTCCTTTTTTTGAGAAGAGGGATCACAGCATCAATCAAATTCATCAGACTGAGGTGATTATGAAAGAAAATTAATCCTCAATTTATGAGGTGTCATTTAATGTTTAGTAAATGGGTATAGGATTTATTAGTTTCTAAATCTTTAGAATTTTTAATTACTTTTTGAATGAATGTGCCTAGGTCCCTCAGATCTGCAAAGACGAGCCCTGCCAGCTGGGAGTGGACGAGGCAGGGAGGGGTCCAGTCCTGGGGCCAATGGTCTATGGGATAGCGTATGCCCCTCTCTCTAGGAAGCAGTTGCTGGTAGATCTCGGGTGTGCAGACTCCAAGACCCTCACCGAGGACAAGAGGGACGAGATATTTGATAAAATCTGCGACAACCACGATGACATGGGATGGATCGTGGAGGCCATATCCCCGAACAGCATCACCACCAGCATGTATAGAAGATCGAAGACGTCCTTGAACGAGGTCTCCATGAATTCAGCAATAGGATTGATTAAACGAGCCATCGAGGCTGGTGCCAACATTGTGGAGGTGTACGTGGACACTGTGGGAAAACCAGAGAAGTATCAGGCAAAGCTAAAGGCCATTTTCCCAGACATCCCCAAGATTGTGGTAGCCAAGAAGGCTGACTCGACGTATCCCATCGTCTCAGCTGCCAGTATATGCGCCAAAGTCTCCAGGGATCACGCCCTGAGGGCCTGGAGATTCAGGGAGGGATCACCAAAGGGTGAGCATGGCAGTGGATACCCCAATGATCCTCTCACCAAGAAGTGGATGAGTGAGAACGTCGATCCTGTTTTCGGATATCCACAGATCGTCAGGTTCAGCTGGTCCACTGCTCAGACCATCCTGGGGGAGAAAGCGGTTGACGTTGAATGGGAAGACATCGATGACGAGGACCTCCAGACTGAACCCAATGAGCAGAAGATCTCCAAATTCTTTGAGAAGCCTCAGAGGAAGAGCCACGAGTTTTTTACTGATCGACGTCTCGCTGTAACTCATGAGCTTTAAATAGTGAATTCATTGTTTTAATTATTTCTAAGGCAGCAATGAAAAATCAAGTCTTTCGTAATTTTTTTTTATATACATAATGTATTTGGTGGGAAAATTTTTTATGAAAAGAAAACGGAATTAATTCTGTAATTGATTTTTTTTTCGTTTGTTGCATTTGAATCTTAGGATTTCGCGGGGATTTTATTTAATCGATCATCAGCTGATTAGTGCATGTGGTAAAGCGCTTGGAGTAGTGAACGCAGGGTTTCTTGTTTATATAGAGATTTTCCTGTTTTTAATTAGTGAATAATTGGGGAAATGAGCAAAAAGGGGAGAGGAAAGCAGGGGGACCTTGGAAAAGCGCTTCTTCGAGATCGTTTCGGAGTGAACAGGTCGAAACGTGGGGCTAAAGAGGGTTCATTGGTGAGGTTATGACATACATGTGTTCTAAATAACATGTTGAACTATAAAACCTCTCATTCTTCAATCTAATCCATAAGATAAAGTTTCTTTTTTACTTTTTCCACTTTTTTTTAAAACTCGATACGTAATTTTCTCTATCTCACATCTCAACAACACAACTCGTCTAATCGAATAATAAAATGTAATTCCTGAATACGATAATCAATCTAAATAAAAAAAACAGATAAAATTTCAAACGAATTACAGTATTTCTTTTAATTATAGGTAATTAAAGAAAAATAATTCGGAATGATTGGTACTGTCTCCCCAAATATATGAATAATTGTATATACTATTTTGGATCATGAAAAATATATAGGAACATTATTTTTTGATTGATTGTAAATGCAGGATAATGAATGATATAAATAAAAATTGAATTGTTTTATAGCTCCACACATCAGACATAAATGACGGTTATCAATGGGACCGTTTGAATCTCTCCTCAGTGACAGAGGAGAGTTCCTTCCAGGAGTTCCTGTCGACAGCTCAGCTGGCAGGCACCGAATTCCACGCCGAGAAGCTCAACATCAAATACGTGAATCCCCAGAGTGGAATTGGAATTCTATCGGAGAGTGAAAGATCAGCGCTCCTGGAGTTGCATAAATCGAATGAGTCCCTGCTGAAGATCCCCAGGAGGCCGAAGTGGGACGCCCACACGAGTGCTCACGAGCTCCAGACGAAGGAGAAAGAGGACTTCCTGGAGTGGAGAAGACAATTGGCTCTTCTCCAAGAGGCCCAGGGGCTCACACTGACTCCATATGAGAAGAATCTGGAGTTCTGGAGGCAACTCTGGAGGGTCGTCGAGAGGAGTGACATCATCGTCCAGATCGTCGACGCCAGGAATCCTCTTTTGTTCCGTTGCGAAGACCTCGAGAAGTACGTGAAGGAGATTGACGAGCACAAGAGGAACGTCATCCTCGTGAATAAGGCAGATTTCTTGACCCAGAGCCAGCGAATCCTGTGGACTGAATATTTTACCAATATCGGGGTGAGGATTGCATTTTTTTCGGCTACAGAGGCCGCTGAGTCAATCAAGTCTCAAATTCCTGGAGGAGAGGTGATTAGAAACAGAAAGAGGAGTTCGAGGATTTCTGAGAGTTTCCAGGAAGATTTATGCACTCCTGAGAACGAAGAGGGTAAGGATGATGAAGAGGATGAAGAGGATGAGGAGGACGAGGAGTCCTCTTATTGCTCAGACTTTGCCTCCGGTAGTGAATATGAGAGTGCCAACGAGGATTTGACTAACGGAAACTCTCAAGAAGAGGAAATTCCTGATGAAAAACCAAAAGATTTTTCCAATTCTCCAGCGCTGTTATGTCGAGATAAATTGATCGAATTTTTCAAATCTATGGGGAAGGACTTGAAGAAATACACTGAGGGGGTGACGACCGTGGGACTGGTGGGATATCCCAATGTGGGGAAGAGCAGTACGATAAATGCTATTTTGATGGACAAGAAGGTCTCGGTTTCTGCCACTCCAGGAAAGACCAAACACTTTCAGACACTTTTCGTGGATAAAGAGCTGATGCTGTGTGACTGTCCAGGCCTGGTGATGCCCAGTTTTGTCTGCACCAAAGCAGAAATGGTGCTCAATGGTATTTTACCCATTGACCAGCTGAGAGACCATGTGCCTGCTGTCACACTCCTGGCGACGCTTATTCCAAGACATGTGCTGGAAGATATTTATGGCATCATGATACCCAAACCTGGGGATGGGGAGGACCCCGAGAGGCCCCCCACGTCTGAGGAGCTGCTCAATACTTATGGATATTATCGAGGATTTATGACGCAAAATGGACAACCAGACAATCCCAGATCAGCTCGTTATCTCCTCAAGGACTTTGTGAATGGCAAGCTTCTGTACTCTGTGGCTCCACCAACGCAGAATCAAGAGACATTCCACTCATTCCCTCTCAGACGAAAGCCCATTCCTGACACCAGAGCTCTTCCCCCGAGGCAGGTTCGAGCTAGTCGAGGGGTTGCGGTGAACACCGAGGAGATGGACAGAATGTTCTTTCAGGGGAACAACAGTGGAGTCCACGTGAAGGGACGCCCAGGATCTGCCAAGGTACAACCAGAAAACCTCGGGGACAAGCCCTGGAAGAAGATGAATAAGCATGGGAATAAGAAGAAACGAGAGAAGACTAGGAGGCTCTACGCACACCTGGACCAACACTAAAATAATCCAGTGTTGATTAATTGAGATAAATTCATGTTTTTTCTACTGTGATGTATATATTTCTTCCTCCCTCATTTTCCTTAATCCAGAAGCAAGAATTTGGTAATAAATAAAATCAATTATAGCTCCTTCTCCATTTATTCAAATGTTTCTTGTCTTCTCTCGATTAATTTTCGGGAGTCACAGCTGATCGTTCAGGTTCTTTAATTCTCATTCGGACGTACGACTGGAGTTTAAACGAATCTTATGGATTTAATGTGGAACAGGTTTTTCGTTAATTAAAAAAATCGCAGGGAACATCATCACAATGAAATTGGAAGGACTTGCTCATTCTACGTGAATTGAACTCTCAATATTGTTGATGAATATCAATTATTTAAAAAATCATGAAGTTTGTGTCGACCAATTGCTCATGAAAATGCATCGCAGATGCATTAAGATGAATTAAAGAACGTTCAACCTCTTCTTCTCATTCAATTTCTATTTACAATTGTTAATTATATAGTTATTCGTCCTGTTCCTTGGCACTCGTCCTCTTTGTCCAATGATTCGAAGTTCTGAGGCTACAAAATTAAATTAAAAATTATTGTTACTCTCAGTTGTTCCACTTCAGATTATTCAGTAAAATAGTATGGTGTGTAGCATCGGTCGTTGGAATTTGGTTGACTCGAACTCGTAGAGAAGGCTGTCGATGTCGTTGTCCAAGTCGTCAGAATTCGCCAACTGAAATAGAGAAATTGTCTCATTATGTAATTTATTATTCTAGCATCAATTGCAATTTTCTGTCACGTCTTATTGTACAATACCGTTGTTACTAATTCACAGATGAGGAAGGATCCGACTGTCGCCTCCTCGTGATTATCCTGGATGTCGATATTAATGAGATGAACTGGCTGATTGTCCACGGGAGTTCTGGATTCCATGTACTCGATCACTTGGTCGTAGACACGTTCCTCACACGTCACTAACAAATCGAATTTCTCTTTGCTCAGTTGAAAACGCTCTGGCCTCGGTTTTATCCGTCGATTGCGGTCTAACATGTGTAGCAAACCCATCTGTGTGTATCTGAGTTGTTGAAATAATTGTACAGAGTCAAGGAAATATTGTTTTGCATTGGTTACAAAGTTTAACAATTATCCCTCGATGATTCACCTAGAAATGAACATCCATCACAGGCAGAAGACACTACTCCCTGAATATCTGAAGAAGAACAAATTTTAGAGAAAAAAAGTATAAACATTCTTTGTAGAGAGTTTTCTCCCCAAAAAAAAATTCCTCTTATATTTTTCTCTAAATTCAGTAATTCCTTAAATATTCCCCTAATCAAAGTTGAAAAAGAGGCAAGTGCACCCCTCACTTGGTTCAGTTTTTCCAATATATTTCAGAGATGACGGGAGATACCATAATTTTTGTCATACTCTTTTTTATAGAGTTTAGTGAGATCTATGATAATGATTATGATAAATATTTCGCTATCTTCCTTAATTCCGGAGATATTCTTGAAAAACCTATCATAGGGGGAAGTTGACTTGCTTCTTTCAACCACTTCACTAGTTTTATATCTTCTGAGGTTTTTAGGTTCTTCAGAAAAATATCGTGATGTCAATTAAACATAGGCTTTAACGTTGTTAAGGATACAGTTGTTTATCCTTGGCTAGCAAATCGTTATAGATTTCGTCGTAGGTCGTGCCAAAATCGTAAACATTTGGTCTGTCAGGACCACTCCCTGGAAGTTTCACTTTGTCCCCCGTCCCGAAAGACTTGACATTGAATCCCTTTTTGCTAAAAATACGAAATCCAGATAAATTAATTGACAATCCTGAGAGCCCCACCAATTTTACTACCCTCCGAATTCTGATTTTACCTCAAAAAGGCATGTGCCTCCATACTCCTATTCATGTTACTAGAACATATGACAGCGACGCTCAAAGACTTGGACGATGGCATTTTACCGATACAAACGACAATTTCACGTGAAAATTCCCCGATATAGAAATACAATATCGAATTATCAATATAATCTACGTAAAAAATATGTTTCGTCTATCAAGGTTGCAATTAACCTTCAAACCCTCCAATCCCAGATTAAAATCAATTAAAATGTGCAATTGATCTATCTCCGGTGCTCTATCTTCGAAGAAAACGGAAGTTGCAAGTTAATGAATTAATTTTAGTGTCAATACAATTCTCGCTGGCTTATAATGGAATTTCCCTGATACTTTCTCCCTTGAAATTGTTTTCATTCACCCAAAACCAGAGAAGATGCCCTACGTGTCTGCGCAAGTGCAGAAGTGCTAGGGCTGCAGCGACCTCTGCGTTTTTTCCTTTATTTGAAAAATAATAATGAGTTCCTTAGATTTTATTTAACGCAATGAAATTCCAGAGAAAAGTGATGCACTTGCTTCATCAGGGAGAAGGAATGCTCTAGTATTTTATTTATGAGAGAATGATGAAATATTCACTAAAAAATATTCAAAAAATGTGATCACCAGAAGAATAGACCTGGAGAACAATTGTAGTACCGACCTCTCGGTAAGGGCGACGCGATAATCTTACAGTGTAGATAAGGTATGATACAGGGAGGTATTGCCAAGCTTTGATGTCGCCGACACCAAAACAGGGGACAAGTACCTTCAGACGTCGTACGTAGCACAGTATAACGCCTTCTCCTCATGTGCGTTTCATCCCCACAATTCAGCGATTTCTGGCGTTTGCATTTGAATGCCAGTCGAGTCGTTTGATTTTTGTCTACAAAAGCATAAATGAACAATGGGTATATGATTATTTCAATACGAGAGATTCATCCCCAGTATTGACTATTTTTTCATAAATCAAGTAATTAAAGTGAAACTCTTTCCACGTCACCCAAGGGGTAGAGTGCTTGACGCGTTTTTTTTAACGTGGTATCCCCTGTAGGCCTAATCCACGAAGTCAATAAATGGGAAATTGTTATGATTTGAAAACCTGGAATCAAAAAAGAACCATGACATTTATTAATAATAAATAATAATGAATGAATAATAAATTCATCAATTTCTATGGATATTCGTAACTTTTCGTGAGGTTTCCTAGTTTAAAGAATTGGAATCTGAAAAGGAAGTTCTGATCGCTGGAAATCGTTCTCTGGCCGAAGTCAATCTAGCAAAGCAACCCCAACTCGAGGAGAATAAAAAAGCATTACATGAACTGTCTGAAAGAAAGGCTGTGAGCTGCTGCTGAAATTGAAGAAGAATCGAAAGTAATTATTTAAGCAATTATATAAACAATTATCAAATGATAATTATGATTTTTATTTGTATTCTCCTTTGTGTCCAGAAAATAGCTGAGAAATTCTTGTCGGGAGATACAGAAGTCGATGAATTCCTGGATCAATTCTTGACCTGAAGAAAGATAATGCATTTACGAAAGGTGAAGGTAGACAAAATGCGAGAGCTTAAGAGGAGACCGAAATCGTCAACAGGGAATTATCCTAATGTGGATCAAAATAATTCCCACGATAGCCTTCATCTCAGACAAGACAAAAGACTACATCGTAGGCCTCACGGACCTCGGAAATTGCGACGATTTTTCCGCAGAGATGATGGAGTGGAGAATAGTCCAGTCTGGTGCAATATCATACGCTGGTGACCTGTTGAATCCACCAGAAAAGGGAAAGAAGCCGTCCAATCTACTCTTTGGAAACAAAAAACCAAAAACAATTCGAGGTAGAACGAATTCTGGCCACAGTGGTTCTGATAACGAATGATTTATTCTCATTCGATCGGATTTTCCTAGTTATTCGCATACCTTTTTGGATTATTATTATTTTTTTACATCACGCACACTGATAAATGATAAAGTACGAATTGAATCAATCTGATCAAACACAATAAACATTTATTTATGGGTTTATATTGAATTTTTATTTGAGTTATAAATACCTTCAGCCCTCCTTATAAGTAAAAACTGAAATATAAAAATGTTTCATCAGGAATATTATGGAATGATATCACTTTTACATGACCTGCATACAGAAATAAATTTATAGTAGTTTTCAAAAAGTGCACTATCCACTCTGGGTCGAATTTAAAGATTACCACACACTGAAAAGACACACAAAACATTGGCTTTTAAAATTGTATTTAATCGGTAAATACTACATATACATATTAGGCTACGGTGCATTTACCTGGATATATGAAAGTATTTTTGAATGAACCTTTTTGTTTAGACTCATCTCGCTCATTCCACAGGGTCTTCCCATCGCAGGCACAAATTCTTTTCGTATTTTCGAAGACTCCTGAAGATCTCGCGATAATTCCACACGCTAGTCTGTGGAATAAATTATTAAAAGTGTCGAGTAAAAGCAATACGAAAGAAATCATTCATAAACTCACTTCTGGCCACTATTTCCATCAAATTTTAATGTTGAACTATTCCCCTTGTCCAGAACACCGGTCGCCTCTGTATTAGCCTCAACCATTTTCTCTTCACTCTCTAATATTTCCTTTCGTTTTCTCAATTTAGTCAATAGTATATAGACTCGTCCTTGAATCCCATGATAGTCTAATTCTTTTCTAACGACTTCTGCGGTCTGTGATATAGTCTGAAAGGCATTGGTCATTTCAAAAGCCTGACTTTTTTCTGATAACGTCTCAGCAGTTCCCTTCGTAGATTTTGAAATTTCCTTACCCAATTGTCCAGCTTTTTTACCCAGCTCCGTTTTTCCTGCCTCGTCGATGACTCCCTGTACCTTCTCCTTCATCCCTCCAGCTTCCCTTTTAATAACTCTGAGCTCTTCGATGCCTCAGATTCCACTGATTGGAATTTTTGACGAGCTGATTTCAAAGCCTTCCACTGCTGATTATTTGTGTTTCAACGAATTAACAGTTATTAAAAATATCTTCACAAATTTGTCAGTGATGTTTACTTGATTTACTTCAATAATAATTTAATATCATACTTACTGTTTTGGGCGAAGATATAAAATACGACGTAAATTTAAGGCCCGGATGAATTATCTGGAAAATATAATTTACTCCGAAATTTGGACTGCTAGTTACTCCGGAAATTAATCGTTTTTTCCAATAATTGTTAGCTAGCACCGTAATGGTTGTCAACAACTAGAGCGCTAGCTAACAATTATCGGAAAAATCAATTAATTGGTGGAGTAATTAGGAGTGCCAATTTTGGAGTAAATCATCTTTT